>NC_047146.1:20586102-20886102 GCF_009829125.3 Periophthalmus magnuspinnatus
TGGGGGTGATGGGTGAATCGTCAGAGGGAACTCCACCCAAAGGCTCCGGCTCCACAGACGACACCCCGGGGATTCTGAGCACCAGAGCGAACAGACGCTGGTCCCATCGGAAAGGTTCTTTGGTCAGCTCCGACCCAGGCAGAGGAGTGGTCAGGGGCAAGTGCAGCTGTGGACCAAGAAACAGTTAAAAACTGATTTTTTAAGTCTCCAACACAGGCTGATTTTGTTTTAGCCGACCTCTTGCCTAAAAATACATGCAAAGCTTTATTCGAACATTCGAGTGCAAAGAAATAATTGCAGAATGACTAACCCTTTGAGAGCCGTGATTAAACTGCCCCCAAAGCTTTGAGGTTAAAAAAGGGCTATAGTTGAGTTTACAATAAATTTAAATTGCATATTTTGTTATTGAAATTGGTCCTACATATCGGACCAAAAATATCATCAGAATTATCGACTATCTTTTGCTCTAGATTTGAAGGAATCAGTAGATTATTATTTCACATCATTGCAATAGTGATCTGAAGGTTTTTTGAGCAATAGAACTACCCATAATTCAATTACTGCAAGATAGATGCCATATTGTGGAACATTCCAAAACAATCTCCCTGGAGACAAGAGTTCACCAGAAAAGTTACATACTGCACCTTTAGAGTAAAAGATTTTTTCTAGTCATACCTCACCCTAGCTGATTAGCAAGGTTAGACACTTTAACTTGCCAATTTACACATTTTAAAATGAATCATATTTTATTAATGAGCTGCCTCCAGTCTCTACTTTGATGATACATTTTTAAAGAGAGACTTGATTAATACAAGACTACAAAATGTGACAGGGACACACTTATGTTGGCTCTTTTTAATTTAAGACTCAGTCAAATATTGATATAGACTTTAAAAAGAAACTCGCAGCATAAGATATAATGAGGAATGAACTCCCAAGTCTCTGCTGATATAACCTTATTCCTTATCCAACTTCACGACTGTAGAAAACTCAATGTCCCTTTTGTCTTAATGGTGATTTTTAAAATCTGCTAACGAGGGTGTGCCCAAAATCAATATATTGTGATATTCAATTAGACACATGAGTCTTTCATATGGGTTGTCAGTTCCAACGCTGAAATCCAAGCCTATTTAAACCTAAAATGCCTCTCTGATCTGAATCGTCAACATTTAAACTCCAGCACCTGCAGCCAATCATTAAACAGTGCTAGTGCAGCCTCTGCAGCTCAGTGGGTGAATTCTGGAGGTTCTGAGTTTTCACATGATGCATGGACTGTTCATATACTATTTACAGGCTAAGGCACTGGCAACCCGGGTTCAGTTGTGATTAAAGAAACTGTAGTTTCTTTAAGTAATAAACAAGAAGGGTTTTAATCATCATTGAGTTGCCTTTTCCTGAGTATCGAAATACTGGAATGTGACAACACCACTGTAAACTAAATCTTAAAAATATCAATAGTTTTTGACAGATATTAATTAGATATAAAAACATGTCTGACCTCATCTTGGACTCCTCCGGTGCTTGTCAGCTTGTTGCCGTCGGTGATGGCGATGATGATGGCAGGTTCAAGGAAAAATGGATTTCTTCCCTACAAAAAACAAAACAATTATGAATGGAGCTCAAAACTGGCCACCCGCTCTGGTTCTGGAAGTACATTTTCCATTTATTTTCCCCCTAGACATTTTAAAAAATTCAAATGTTAAGAGCATCAGGGAGGCCAACCAGCTACGTGGTGACTACTATCCATAAAACGGTGGATATAAGTGCAAAACCCAAAATTCAGCAAATTCCTGAATGCTGCTTCATCAAATCAAACTTAAGTTCATCAAATGTAACAGTCCGCTATAAAAGCACTTTACACTTTTTGGTTAACTTTTTTGAAGACTGAAATTAAATGACTTTTTTGCCTCTAAATTTCACAACAATTTTTACTTTTAGTTCTTGTCATTATAGAGGTCACCATTTAATTGCGATTATCAGCAGAATTGTCTAGACATCTCCACTCCCAACATTAGCCGTTTTGACCTCTAACAAAATTGGTAGCAGCGAAATGAGAAAACGTATTAATTGTACAAGCGCATGTTAAAATAGCCTGAGACCCACAAGTGCAGTGTCTCTAAAGGGAGATTTATACTGTCCATTTAAGTCATCCATTATTAGACCACGTTCTTATTAAGAGCAGAGGGTCACTGAGCAGCAGAGACGACTGTAGGATTAATAATGTTTAGGGGAAAACTGGTGCTTTCACAAAACCCACACAGAAAGGTCCTGCTCTGGACTTACATTGAACCCAGACAGGAAGCGAAGACTCATATCGCCTATCGGCCTTAAAACTCCATGGTACTTTAGTACAGCATTAACATAACAGAGTTGTTTATTTCAGTGATGCATGTGAAACAAAGAAGCTCATTGGTCACCCGCATTTTCTCTTGCCTCACATTAACAGTTTACTAAATGTTTCCACAGAAATCAGCAATGTTTTTCAGTCCCCTGTGATATTTTTTCTTTCTTTTTTCATCGTAAGCAGGCATATTTTTTGCTGCAGGCAGACCATGCGTGTCCCTGATTGAATAATCCACCTGTCAATCACACAGGCAAATTATTGGCTCATCGGACATTGCCGGTTGCTCTAGATTCAAAAACATCAAAAAACATGCATCCCTGCTACTGAACGGCAACATTTGCCATGTTTGATGCAAAGGTGCAAAACAGAGATGTATTACCCAAAGCAATAGCAAAAGAAGGTTAAAAAGTTAGTCCCATCCACAAAATGTAGAGTGACTCAGACCAATGAAGACTATAAAGCTAATGACAGAAGGCTGGTAAGTGTTATATGACTCAGAGCCATGAACGATTATGTAAAATATGACTCAGGTAACATTTATTCAAACTATGTCCAGATCAATTTGTCCCTGTCCTGACAATATCCTGGTTGGGCCAATAAATTGATGTAATAAGACAATAATTGCTAGTCGTAGTTAGTCCAGAAAGTCTCAATGTTTGAACTTTTCTTGATTTATTATTCTGTAGTTACTTGAGACAAATAACAGCAACACATTTGGATCAGTTTTATTTTGTTTTAAGGAAATAAATGCTGTTTTCAGTATGTGCATCTGTTTCAGTAAATATCAAGTACCAGCAGATAGTTAAAGCTACAGTATCGGAGCTGAAAAAGCTGGATCGGTGCATCCTTGTTTAGTCCATGGATCTCTTCTTCACCGTTTATTCTCGAGGTTTCGCTTTTTCCCACTATATTACATTTTTTATAAACCTAAAACGTGCCTACCTATTTTTTCACAATTTTTGCCCCTCAAATATTAAATAGGGTTACAAGTTAGCTGCAAGCAAAAAAGTAGAGGCAACATTTGTGGATAAACTGGGATCTCTATTTTAAGTGAGTGGGTGTTAGAACAAGACCCACTGGAGAGGACAATAAATAGCACCAAAATAGGAAAGCAATAATAAACCTACAGAGGCAGGCTTAATATGGTGAATGTTTCCCATCTCTTTCCCATCTCTCCTGATGCCATGTTAGTCCCTTCACTATATTGAATTAAAATGTATTTAAAACTGTACTTTGGACATCTCCTTCAAAACAACCAGCAAAGCCACACAATTTCTAAAATAAGTATTGCATTAGATACAAAATTTAAAAAGAAAGATTCAGTCCACATTTGAAACATTAGAGTGTTATCATTTCAGAGTATACTTAAATATGAACTGTTAAATTAACACAAGAATCACACTTCAGAACATGTTTGTAAAGGTCTAAACTACAGTTAGCAGGTTTTATAGCTGTAAGACCCGATGCACACAGTGAATACCTTACTGTCTAGGACATTATATCCACTTCAATAATAATAATAGTCTTTGTGATTTGTGATTTCAGTTAATTATTCAGCTCTAACATGCAAACAAGTAGAGCTGCAACTAGGGTTGTCAAAAGTATTCAGAGTCAAACTCATCAAAACTAAAACTAGTGTCATATATTCTATTCTCTTAGTTTTAGAATCGGTATGGAGTATCGAATCTATTCTTAAGTAGCCAGATAGTTTAAACACATTTAATTTTCAGTTACCTCTAGTGTTGTCATGATACTAAAGATTATTTTTTGCAGTCGACTGGTCATTGATTATTTTTCCAGTTGTCTAGTCAAAGTATAGAGATTTTTAAATACATTTTTAACCAAATAAAAGGTTGACATTTGGTGACAGAAGCCATTTACAAATACAGTGTAGTATTGCTGAAAGATGTCATTAAAATTGTTCATCTATTCGTTATAGATTTTTTTTTCATTTAATTTTCATCAAATAGTCAAGGTCTGTTTTAAAAAGGTCTTTTGACATGCATTTTAATGTTCTGTATGAGTCTGCATATATGATGATCAAAATACGATTATGATCATTTCAATAGTCGACTAGGCACGATTACAAACTAGATGCTACATGACTTTACATGTAATTAATAGAGACAGATTTACACCAAATTGCAACCAATCAAATTATGTTTTTTATTCAATTATGATTAATCTGTTAGTCCTAGAAAACCCATATTAAAACATGCCGTGCTGAGCTGTGCCCTGCTCCTGTCTCGTACAATGGCTGAGTGCATTAGCCTGGGCTGTAGCTCTGTTCTGTCAGTCTCCACTATATTTAATGACATCAGCAGTCCACACCATAAAATGAAACCAGAGCACAGCGCATTTATCTGAATGTACAAGGCCCCCGGGATTCTCTCAGGCCAGGAGATAATGTGGAGAGTGGATTTTGGTGTAAGGCTGGGTTGAATAGGAAGGGAAAAGCCTAGTTTTAGGTAGGTTTTGGGAAAATATCTAATTGTGATGTTTCTGACAAGCATTGCGATAGTGTGTAGATTTGCAATTTATCTTTTAATAGGATTCTGTTCAAAGTTCACATCCAGGTCATGTCCAGAAGAATTGACAAAGACTGAAATATGAACTGACAAATGAATACCAGAATCACATTTCAGAACATGTTTGTGCAGATCTACACTACAATTCTTATGCAGAATTAGACAGGGTATTTTGTTGTTTGCAGAGCAAAATTATGGTAAATTATGCAGCCTTTCTGATTTGGTAATTGCGTCCATTAAAATTGCAGAAGAGATTAATTGTAACTGAATCAAATATAACCAATACCGATGATGATTAATATTAATTTACGATTTGTATTCATTTTGTCAGGTTATATTCAAATAATCATGATTCAAAATATATTTCCCGAATAGAAACCGTGAACACTATTATAATTGTCATTTAACACAAAATAGTCACATTTCTTCTTCCAAACTCTGAACTGTGCTCCAAACCACATGCTTTTACTGACAGAGGATTGGTTTTAGACCTCTCCATTAAAAACCTCCAAGCTGACCAGTGCTCCAAGATGTGTTTAAAATATGCATCCTGAATGTTTATTCAACAAAATAATTACATATTTTTCCACATTTTTTTCATAACAAACATTATACTAATGGTTGAAACCTTGAGATTTCTTTCAACTGCACATTACATGGCTACAGCTAAATTTAACCAAAAAATAAATAAAAAAGACATCAGACTCCTCAAAATAATAATTAGTAGTATCCCTAGAAGAAACCCTATGCCATTTGGTCTTTGGTACATGAGAACCTGGAAAAGAACTTGAACTTGCATGAACTCCTGACTTTAGTTTCAATAAAACTGTTAGTGTCATTTAACACCATAAAGATGAGCAAACTGTCAGAGGCAGCAATATCACGTTACCTGCAAATAAGCAATTACCATTGAAAGAAGAGAGGACAACCATCACATACAAAACTAAATATAACCAAGCGATTTCAATAAAGGAAGGGGCCATTTCAGCTTTGATGGCATTTTCAAAGTACGACTCCCTCGCAATCAATGATGTGCACTTTGAATGCTGGATTACTCAAATGTAATGACAGGTTAGACTACTCATTTCACTAAAACATACTAAACATTATATTTAAAATTTTTTACAATACATTTTTTTTTAATTTTGTTAACATTTATAACTTCTGGGTTGGACATGAGCAGCAGATATGACATACATAGAAGCATAACTGTTACCCAGCACCCATAATGTTAGCAAGGGCCAGGCATACATCTAAACTGCACAATAGTTATAATTAGCCTAATAAAAATAAATGTTTAAACCTTCACAAATGCCTTCCTTGTTCATCAATTGTCTGCATTTTGGTGGCTTTCCCTGTTGATAACAGGTAGAGGGATTCTGTTTTACAACTCACTACTTCCTGTATTTTTCAGCTTTTTTCCCACAAACTGCCCCTTGTAAAACTATGATGAATATTTACTACAGGTACTATTCCACCAAATCAAAGCCTGTCACATGCACTTTAAGAATATGACTAATATGAGTAGAATACAACAAACTATATATTTAAAAGACAAATGGTGAAGCAGTGAACCAGTTTATAATTACGTATATATTCCAGTAATTGTAATCATCAGCAGAAGCTTTAACCTGTGTGCAAAACTATTATTAACTATGGTCATCAAGGCAAAACTATATCCACCCAATCAGACGTGGCTAGTAAGGCTGCAATATTAATCACAATTTAAACGAAATCTCCCTTTGAATGGGTGCAATTAGCAAATTGCAAAGGTTGCCATTTTGGTAGTACCATAATTTCCTCCACAAAAAACAAAATATCTTGTACACTGTAACACACTGTACTTTAAGCCTAAGTCTGCACATGTGTTTCGCCCTATGCAAGCATAAAAACAGCACGTGTTTTACACGTATATTTTAGAATCCCACCTATGTTTTATGCTCTACAGGAGTATAGGGCGCATACCCCCATCAAAATACATAGAAAGCATGCATCTGTTGTTGTATTTGTGCAGTTACCATCAACACATCTTCCTGGGGCAGTATATAATTTGAAGGATCCCAGGTTCCAAAATGTCAATTTGTGCTTTCAAATTTACTTTGAAAATCCTCGCGTTTGGTGTGGCCAGACTGTAGATGCCAAATACAAGCCTATTCAGCTAGTCATTTTCAATGTAGACCTGCTACAAGTAGCTAAACACACAGAGTCCAGTCTGATTTGTTTTCCCATTGAGTTGCCGGTGTGGCCGTCTTCACGTTGATGCGCGGCTGTGGTTTCACGAGCTTACACATGTAAATGCTGACGTGTGTTTAGGGCCTTAGATCTGTACAAACATGTACTGAAATGTGATTCTTGTATTAGTTTGTCAGTTCTTCTGGACATATTTACAATGTGAACTTTGAACAGTTCATTACAACATAAACTGCCAATCTAATCACCCTACTACATATATCCACTACTCACTTACATTAAAACTTTGTCCCTTTTTGCACAAATACAGGTCTATATTTGCTAACTTCAGCTGAACAAATCCACAGCACCATCTTCAGTCAAAGTGTGTGAAAGACAGATGTAATGTTGATATTCTCCTCTAGATGGCAGGAAAATTACCAAAACTAATACACTATAATAAGTACTCTGTTCTAATCCTTTCTAACAAAAAATATTATACAAGCATTCAGTTAGCTCATCTCTCATTCTCTTTCCCTCTCTTTGACACCATCTTGCTTCATCCAGCTACATCTACCTATATTCTCTCCCTCCTCCCATGACCTTACTCTCTAATCATCTTTCTCTACTCTCCCCCTCATGTCCTCTCCTTCACACCCCCTTTTTCCTGTCTCTTCTTCCCTCTATTCACTTAATTTCCGTCCCTCTCATCCCTTTGTCTCTCTCCTTAACGCTATTGTTTTTTCTCCCTCCACCTACCTCCTCTTTCCAGCTACTTCCTCCTTCTCCCTTTTCTCGCCGTCTCCTTCCTCCCAACCCTTTACTCTCTCGCTATTCCCTTTTCTCTTACCCTCTCCTTCACACTATTTCCCCTTTCTTTCTCCTCTCCCTTCACTCTATCTCTCCCCCCTCCCTTTCTTGCTCCAGTCCATACCCATCTTGGTTTCCTTGGGGAGAGCCGTCTCAAATGCTTGGCAACCTGCAGTTTTTCTCAGTGTACAGAGAAACACTCTGGGACAATGATAATTCCCACGCAGCGATTCTCCCTTTGTCTAACCACAGGTGAACGAAATATGTCAACTTAAACCTCAGAAACCAAGTCCATAAACATCACTACAGAATATGGAAGCTACTATTATTATCTGAGCAACTTTTTTTGATTGCAGCTTTGCAATTTTATACTGATACCTTACTTTAGAGATCAATTATTTGGAGAAAATCTTACATTTTTTCTTTTTAAATAATAGGATTCTGTTCAAAGTTCACATTTTAAATGTGTCCAGGGGAATTTACAAAAAGATTGAAATATGAACTGACAAATACAAGAATCACATTTCAGAACATGTTAGAAAGGATATTTCAACGTTTATGGAGGAAATTATGACACACTTTGCAATTTGCCAATTGCGTCTTTTCAAACTGCAATTTTGATTTGGTTGTGGTTAATATTGCAACCCCACCCTAATGGACTCAACAATCATCTGAACACTGTGGACTGATCAGCCACTGTTTCTCTGTGTAAAAGTGTAATGTAATCCTGAGGCATTAATATCGTTTATACAATTTACTTCAGAAATGATACCTAAATTTAAATGACAAGCAGGGTATTTTCCTACAGTTAATACATCAACTTGAGATGAGCCATCCCTTTCCATTTAAAAAGATAAAGTGGTATCAATAAATATGAAAGTGGCCATGTTTTGCAGTAATAACACATTAACCAAGAAATTTATATTTTTCCAACCAAAACGTATAAACCTACAAAATAAACTGATGACTGGTAAGTAACAACATCCCATCAGAAGAGGACACATACATGGATTGGGCAAATTTCAATGCAAGTAGGAAAACAATCACAATTTTACATTCAATCCTATTTTTTTAAATTTTATTTTCATTTGTGTCATTGATACAAATTACTTTCAAGTCAAATATCTTCCTCCTCTGAAGTTTGCTCCAAACCACATGCTTTTAAGGACAGGACTGACTGTACACCTCTCCATTAAAAACACCCAAGCTGATCATTGACCATTAGAATCTCGATCGATAATCTCAATATTTGATTAATTGCACTGCCCTAAACGTAAGGCAGACAGAAATGTGAAACACATGTCTCAAATATTTACTTGTGGATTTAAATTAGTTCAGATTTGGAAAAACAGGTTATCTTCACTAGGTTCTGAACTTTGACATATAGCCATTATCCTATGTAAACTACAGAGATAACAGAGATACGTTTAACTACAGCGCTATTATTAATGCACTTGACAAATTGTATCAAGTTTTTATTGTTAATTATATCTTTGCAAAATTCCTAAGAAGCTAATATTGATTGCGCTGTCCATATTAAACAAGATACTTACAAACTAATGTGGACACTGTGACCGTGCCCTCATCTAAACTTTTGTGTAAATGTTGAATTAAATCAGCGATCAAAAATGGATGGAAAAAAAGTTCATATTCTGGGTAATGTCTGCTATATGGTCACAAACTGTAATAAAAAATAACAAAATACTACCTCTTGTTAAACATTTGTGATACAGTGTTGACTTAGAACTGAGCACTCACCAAAGAAAGTTGGTACGATTACTTAAAAAAAAAAAAAAAAGTCTGTTGGTGTCTATTTAATAAAATAAATAACTTGTGTAATTGCTATGTTAAGGAAAAGTAATAATTTCAGACGGTTGATTTTGTAGTCAGATCTGACAACTATTATGTATCATAATTTATAGTACTTTCCTACATTTTACTTTTTTTTGTGAGTAATAGCCACTTTGATATTGGATTTATATGTGTCAATTTCAATATCAGAAACATCAGTAATTAAGCTAGTTGTCTACTGCACGGGAATCTATAAGTTATCACTTACTATATGAAGTACACCCTTTTCAGTAGACTTCAATATACCTGCCATTTATTGTCTAGTCACTCATTGTTCATATGTTTGTAGCTTTAGTTTTTACTGTTCTTAATCTGTTAATTTATGATCATTATTGTCCCCTATTGAATATCTTAATTTTAACCAATCTATTATAGTATTCTAGTTACATTTTTAGTTTTAAGGTCTAATTTTGAATCCTTATTTACCTTGTGTGTTGGCTTTATTTTTATTATTTTCCTAATCTCATACTGGAAAATTGAAGGTTCTCCCATTTTATGGTCGAAACCTGTTTTAAAGCTACTTATGCATTCCAATTTGTTGCTTATTGCTAGTCTCTCACACGAGGGCCATAATAAGCACTGTACATAAATTTGTAGCCTCTCAATTTGAAATTTCTCCCATCTTATTCATAGACAAGACCCCTTTTAAAGCTACTTTTATCATATGTTCCTATTTGTTGTTTATGCTTGTGTCTTGCATGTGGGCCACAGTATGCGGGTGGTGCTTGGACAGTGGACAGGTGGGTAGGATCTGGGATGGGGGCCGTTTTTGAATGGGGGCATTGTGGACTTTATAACAGCACATTTATATTATTAGCCTACATCTTCATTTGTGTTGGGGCTACGTACCTGTCCATAGTTGTCTATTCCAGTCACTAATCTATTGAGATTGAGTAAATCAAAAGACGTCCTCAGTGAATGGCCAATAGTAGTGAGTCCATTTGCCTGAAGATTCCTCAATTCTGTCATAAAAGTTGCGTGACTCTCCTTCCAACCGGCCTGAAAATAAATAATATGCAATTCAAATATTTGTAAAATCATAAATTAGTAGCGTAATCAAATGAGACATATTACAAAATAGATAGCATTTATAAAACTAGGGATACACTACATTTTATACAGCATTTTATTCATATTTCATCACTATTCTATTTGCTTTTTATAGGTTTCAATGTACCATGTTTTTATTGCACTACTGTAGCCAAGTAATTTCCCTCAAGAATTGAATACAAAGTTTGCCAATGTCTATGTTGATGGTATGGCATCATATTTTTCTATAAATTAGAATAGAATATAAGTGTATAATGATTAAATATTGTATTAATTTGCATGGATTGTTTGTTTTAATTAACGTCACTTACGATGTGATGCCACTTTGAAATTAATTGTAAAATCATAATTGTAAATGTTTATGTGTGCTCAAATTCACTAATAATAGCATAGTAAATAAAAAAATAAAATAATATCCTGAGTGCTTGCTACAGTCTACTTTACAGAATTGAATGTACACTTACAAGTACTTAGTATGGGGAAATAAGTTATTATCCTAAGCATTTATAGACCCCCTTGACCAAATATTATGGCATCTAACAGACTGCCACTGTTATAAACATAGGGTCGTATAATATAAGCTGTCAAAGTGTCATTGTGTTCCGATAATAGAGTGGAAATTGGAGTCCAAACAACTAAAGTAGGCTAGTCTGTCACCCCAGCCCGCCCCCCATATCACCTCGCTGTATAAATAACACCCAGAGTTCCTTGCTGCACACATTGAAACAAAATGTCGGCCATGTTTTAAAAGGGGTATGAAAGCTCCTCCTGAAGATTTTCTTTGCACAATTGATGTAGCTATCACAACGTGGCGGAGCTCTGGGACGGACTTTAGCAATCTGCGCTATGTAAAGCTGGACATATCCCGAAAGCAAACTCTACCTTAATCCCGAACGGAACCTCTTCAAAATTTACCAACATATACCGGTCCCCGCGGCTCGCCGGATCTCTGCCTCTGAGCTGTGGAAACAGAGTTGTTCACGGTTATGGATAGATCAGCTCTGACAGAGAAGACCCTAACCCGCAGACCCGCTCGGGATCTCCCCATACAAAGTGTCCCGGGTTACAGTACCTTCATAAAAGTCTCAACAGCGCCTTTTGCTATGTCCAGATAGGTAGTGCCCAGATGGGTGCGCTGGTTCATTGAAGCGGACGTGTCTATCAGAAAAAGTAAAACGGGCATTGTGATGGTATGACACGTTCTGCATGGACTTGGTGTCAGTACAACCGGCCAAAACGCAAAAAATCTTTTGTTCTCCCTACCGCCTGTATCACCTCTCAACTAGCTAGCTAGCGGCTAGCTGGCTAACTGTCTGTCTCACACATTCTTTCAAAAAAGTGTAAGAATAGTGAGTTTAGAGGCCCTTTCCAGGCAAACTAAACTAAAAAACTCCAACCCCGGGGGCAGGTTATTGATTTGCGAGGGGTATTGATAAGTTTAACACTATATAGTAAATATTTCTAAGTTTCATAGTAACAAAGTTCCCCCACAGAGTGTCCTGCTCTGCCTGCACTGACTGCGCGCTGCTTGTGCGGAGCTTTTAAACCCGGACCCGCCGCGGGCTCCGCCCCCAGAGCGGGCTTTGGCAGTCACGTGGAGAAATGCTCAATGCTCATTGGCTGCGTTGAGCCCTTCATTACCATATCCAAATAAGGCAAAAGCCCAGAGCCTGATGCGCATGCGCGGTCTTCCTGAGAGGAATGCAAGGAAAATACTCTTTACAGCATTAAGTGTTAAAAACAGCGAAAATCAGGCCACGCTTTATGTTTACGGCTCAGAGACAGATGTAGGAGCAGATATATCATGTACACAGTCTGTAGGTTTAGGTGGGAAGTGATTACATAATCAGTGTTCAATGTGTGCTCGGGCGTGGGCTCCTGTGAAAGACAGTCCTTGAAGAATAGCTGTGATCACATATATCCTCTAAAACTGTTTATGTGGGTGTAATTAAGCCCACTTATTTAACTGATATTCTATGGGCGACTATACTCCTATATAAACATTTATATATGGCACTTAATGTAAATAGGCCAAGATGTCCATTAATGCGAGACATGAGGTAAACAGGTTTTGTTGAGTATTCGCTGCGGGGACATGCGCTCGTGCCCCGCGGCTCGACACTTTCTCCGGCCCATCCAAGGACTCCTCTGAGGGTTAAGAGCCGCACATACAACACGAGGCCCGGCATCAACCAGAGCATAATACCCTTGACAATCACACGGCTCTTCAACAACTCTCACACCATCAGAACAGATTTGTACAATAAAAGCACAAAACCAGCGATTATTTAGTCCTATTTCCATAATTACTCAATGGAAAATATGATGACTTCCGTAAAAAATTATGAAGGATCCATGCAGAGCTGTTGACAGTGCAGAGGAGTACTGTCTTTTGTCTGATGTTTCTTTGAGAGACTTCTTTTGGAGCAACGACAGCAAGCGCAAACTGCACCACTTTCCTTTATAAGTCTAGAGATTTTCACAATAAAATAATCTCACTCAGTATTCTGTTAAAATCGTTGGCATATGACAGGCTTTGTTTTTTAAACATTGGACATTCACCGTATTATAACCATATGATAGAAAGTTCAATAAGCGTTATAAAAAGATTATCATTCATTTATATAATTACAAAAGTGTGCAAAACATTTATCATAATAGAGTGTACTGGAAGAGAGTCACTATACTCTGAATTCGGTAACTCCACATTGTGAAATCTGGTGTCTACAGTACCGTCTGTTTTACTATATATAAAACAAAGAACAGCTAGTCTATGTAGTAATTGTGTAATTAACTGATATAAGGAGTTTAATGTAAATAATAATTGTATATCATATTTTATTTATCATCTTCAGTATATACCAGGATAAGGTCCTGCTTTATGGTATGGCAAAAAAATCAATAATAATAATAATAATAATAATAATAATAATAATAATAATAATAATAATAATAATAATAATAATTATTATTATTATTATTATTATTATTATTATTATTATTATTATTATTATTATTATTATATTTTGGCAAGAAATAGGGTCATATTGTACATGTATCAAAAGTGAAGTATCCCATATAAAAGTAAAGTTAATAGTAAGTAAAGAAGAAACACACGTTATTTTTATTCTGAAATGTACATAAGCGGATGTACACACCTTTATTTTGGAAGGGTCTAAAAAAAATATCTTCAGCAAATGCTTTTAAACTTTCACAAACTCGCATAATTATATATAAATAATATATGTAAACAATTCAATAAAGTGGAAAAAGGATGTTAAAGAACTTTATTTATCCATTGTTCATCTTTTTCGGCCAAACAGGAAGTTTTATTGTGACAGCGCTCCTCTGTGACAGGTAGGGGCGGTGTGTGCTGTCAGCTGACCGCCTCACTGCGCTCTGATCCCGGCCACAACACACCGCCTCTTCCCGATCTCACAGCCCGCCTCCGGAGCTCCTGACTGCGGTCTGACACTGGCCGTTAACCGCTGCTGCTGGAGGGGTATGTTCTCCTGGGCCCCCCTGGAGGACTTGACACCGGCGGAGCGTTAACCCATGGCGGCAGAGACCCTAGGCGAGCCCCGGGATCGGAAGCCATCTTTGCAGGGCTCAATCGAGGCATTTCAAGATGTGGTCAGCTCGGCGGTCATCATCCCGAAAGAGGACGGGGTTATCAGCGTGTCCGATGACAGGTATACGGCCATAGTGTAGCATAACAAGCCTTTTTTGTTTTTTGTTTTTTTAAAACATATTTTTCCCAACCTCTCGTGTTTTACTGTTCTTTTTTACGACACAACCTCTCCTTTCTTGCGCAAACATTCATTCTTGTTAAATATTTGCTTTTGTGCACACCGCTTAAGCCGTTGCATTTTAGGCCAAATAGCATAGCTCATTCTGTAGCAAAATTGCGTGTTTAGTTAATAACTTGATCCCTAATTTATGAAGGTTGTCTGTCCCAGTTTAGAGCATGTTTTGGGGTCAATTAGTGTTTTCTTCTAGACGTGGAAATCATATCAAAATATCTTTAATTAGTTAATAAGCCATCAAACTGTGCACTTTGTAGTTGTTTAAGAATAGGAATCAATTCGTGTTTTCTTCTTACTGTAGGTCATTTTTGCAGATTTTGCGGTGGTAAATATATATAGTCCACATATGTTATTGGAATTGTCATTTAAAAGCCAAAATATCCACTTAGTAGTTTTTTAGAAATTGTTGTTGACATTGTTTCTGTCAGCTTTTTCCAAAGGTGAGCAGGCTATTACTAAGAATGTTGAACACCTTTAATTTTCATGGCTTCATGTCAGCTGATCATGAGGAGGCACTAAAGTTTGTTTTGAAAATAGCCCACAACAAGATTATAGCAAGGGCACACTGCTCTATCATATATAAATAACACAGAAATACAATGTTCACTCTAAAATAATGTATCATATCATCTTTCTCTGTTTAATTATTTGATCCAAAGCAAATATTTCAGTTTCTAGATGTTAATACACTTAAAATGTTTATGTCCAGTTAAATTTAAAGGGAAACTGGTAACATATTTATTTATTTTAAAAAAAAGTCATATATTATGTTTTGATTGAAGTAGACTTTAATACAAAACAAGCAAACATCAGCTTCTTATTTGAGTGTTACTACAAAACAAGCAAACAGCTTTTCTATTTGTTTTGTATTTCAATAATTTTCAATATAATGATATATATCTTTGAGCAAGCATTTATTATCAGTCAATTTTTTATCTGTTTTTTTCCTCTCAGTACGGCTTGTAATGGAAAGTTTTCAATTGTTTATGTATCACAGGATTTGATCACTTGTAACAAACTACATGGCATCACATGCAAAGCTGTGAATGTGTCATGTGTCTCTAGCACCTATTTTATTTGCATATCCTGTACAGTCAGTATTATAGTACTATTTCAGATGTGCCCGTAAATGTCTTGATTGAGTTTCAGGGTCACACAATTGAATGAGTGAACTGTAAAACTAAATGAGAAAGTACATAAATATAACGTTATGCTTGTTTTTGGTATGTTTTTTTTTCTTTTTTTTTCAACATACTGGATTTTGTAATGTTGCATACTTTTCAAACAACAATTTTGGTAATTTCTTGTGGCCAACGTGCCTATCTTTAGCCATAACATAAACTTTACTCAGAAAGCACAAGGTAACGTTGGTCAATATGCTGAATATATTGTAGGGGTCATATAACTCCACCTTGAGGGCAAAGGGTGAACTGATGCTATAGTTTAACTGAAGATGGTTGTTTTTTATAGATTTTGAAACACATTTGATGCCATATGAAGTTATATTGATGTATTTTGTTCAGGACTATTCGAGTTTGGCTGAAGAGAGACAGTGGTCAGTACTGGCCCAGTGTCTACCACACAATGCCATGTAAGTACTACTTTTTCTTCTAATTATTACCCAAATGTATTAAATTATATTGTCCCTTTATGATGTTACGTTTTTTTGTTTGTTTGTTTTCTTTCTTTTTTTGATGATTTGTGATTTGAATTTAATTAATATGTGCTTACATATATGAGCGCCATATTGTTTGATAACTACTAAAAACAGCCTAGTGATTAATTGCATCTTTGTTTTATTTGTTAAGTGCTGTTTATAATGTTATTTTTACTGTTCATTAGCATTATTAGCAATGGATGTTATTACACATACACTATTTTAACTCTGTTTGTTATATCACTATGGGACACTTTCAGTGCAGTTTAAAATGTATTAAGCTTAAATGGACTTATATGCACTTCACATATTTAGCCTCACTGTAACATGTTTTGTTCCCTGTTTGACAATAGGACTGCTTTGTTACTCACTGGGTCCGGAGAAGTTCCTCTTTTGTTTTTGCAACTGAAGGAAAATTCGAGCTGCCGTCAGCACAAAGTCTAGATCACACAGAGCTAATTCACTCTTGTAGACAAGTGCTGAAGCTTACAATAGAGAAATCACTGATAGTCGCTCTCTAGGTATTGATTAGTAAGTTGATGGCACATCAGGCTGCTACATTAGGATTGAATTGTATATAATGTATAGATTATTTTAAGTTAATATTGCATGATTATGAGATTTTCTTACATTCTTACATACACACAGGACATTCTGATAAAGTACATTTACAGACAAAACATGTTACAAACCTTTTATTTCAGGGCATGACATGTTTGGAGTCTGTATATAGACCGGATAAAAATGATTTGATTACTAAATTAGTTTATGATTATTCTGATGATAAATCAGTTCAAATGAATCTGCTTATTTCAACCCTTTGCCTACATTAAAGATTGTTATTATTATTTTTTTTGTTACCTGGTAGATTAAAAGTATTTGATGTAATTTTCAAACTTGTGCATATCAGTTTTGTACACACAATTCGGCTTTTGTCTGTCCCTTTGTGCACATGTTAGTTTATAATGTACTTAGTTAAAAGGTGTTACTTGTATGGAAATAGCCTTTATCAATAATATCAAATAGAGGATAATGTTTTTGTTCCTTTTTCCTAGCCTCAAGCACTTGCATGTCCTTTAATCCAGAGACCAGGAGACTGTCTATTGGGATGGACACTGGAAGCATCTGTGTAAGGATCACATTCTTTCATTCATAAAACATGGAGCTAGCTTTAGATTTATGGAATAGAGGCTGCATTTGCTAAAGCAGGAACAATTCTAATACACTTACCTTTAGTACTCGGCAGCTAATGGTCCCTCAAGGTGCTGTGACAAAATTATATATGAAATGCCTATTTTACCGCTCTATACAGCTCTCGCCTGCAAGCCAAGTGAACCACAATTTATCTGTAATTTTCTTGCTTTTAAAATCCCTCTCGTCAATCTTTTTTTTTTTGCTTCTGCATGGTTCACAATTATCCTTTTGAAATGCTTTTCAGATTAAAATATTGTTTGATTGTTGATGATAATACATATAATTAAGCTGTTTAGACTTTAGACGTTATTGTTGATTATTGTTGACATTTACATAGAGTGAGATGAAGGCACTTACCTCACACACCCACACGTTCCAGTATACAGGTTTTCAGTTTCTAGGTTTCAGTTCCTAGAATGTGATGCCGCCATACTGATGTCATGATAATAACATTGTACTTTGCCATGAAATATCCAAAAGTTAAATTCACAAATGTATAGCGTAATTATTTCTACTAGACCCATTAACTCACTATATTACAACAAAAATTAGCATTTGAACAATAAAAATCTTATCCGTCCCCATCTATGTTAAGTATCAAGCGTGAAGAAAATTATGATGGTGACAGTGATATCTGAACATTCCTCAAAGCTGCAGAGACCCATATAACTTTTTTTAAATTTTGCAGTCTGAAGTGAAATATTTTGGTTGAATTCTTTCTGTTTCCTGTTTTTGTTCTAGGAGTTCATCCTGTCAGAGGATTACAATAAGATGACTCCAACCAACACCTACCAGGGTGAGACTGGAAATCTGTCTATTCAAGT
The DNA here is from genome assembly GCF_009829125.3 of Periophthalmus magnuspinnatus. Taxonomy (NCBI): domain Eukaryota; kingdom Metazoa; phylum Chordata; class Actinopteri; order Gobiiformes; family Gobiidae; genus Periophthalmus; species Periophthalmus magnuspinnatus. The sequence continues at coordinate 20,604,336 of NC_047146.1, forward strand.
CTGCTACTGTCTCACAATCAGTCACTTTTTTAGAGTCAAATTTGTATAAAACATGTTGTAGAAAATTTGTACAAGGTTTGTTAATACCAAATGAATAGCTCTTGTAGGGCTGGTTGATTAATCTCATTTTTACTGAGATAAAGATTCTGTCATTTCTAATTGTCAATAATCCGCTTTGGTGTTTAAATGGAAAGGTCTACAGCCAATAGTCTTCAGTAAAATCATGTGCTCTACACTTACATATAACAATATATTCTAAAATATATTTAAAAGTCATATATTACACAAAATTGACTCTTGAGAGCTTTAAACCATGTTAGAATGTTGTTCCCTCATCAAAAATCAGACCTGGAGTTGTGTTTTGTTTCATTCACACATGTTTGAGTAATCTTGCATTATCAGGCTGTCTACATCTCCAAAGCTTAAAATGCTCTGTTCCACCTTGTGATGTCATGAAGTGGTAGTTTTCAAGTTAACAGCTACTTTTAACCTTTTGTTCAGTAGAGATGGGGAATTCCAGAGCTGAAATCATCCAAATGATTTTAGTGAAGGTGTATGGAGTTTAAAAACACAGTGGAGCACTTCCTGTATTACCACATGACATCATAAGGTGGAAGAGAGTGCTTTCCGTTTACGAGAAGAACTCTGCGTAAATGTGCAATGTTTATGTCTTAGAAATGTATGAATGAAACAAAACACAAATTCAGGTATGCTTGTGATGAGGAAACAACATTATAATGCAGATCAGAAAATAGTGTAATATGAGCCCTTAAAAACTGTCTAATAATTCTTTTTTTTTTCACTCTTCCCCTCTACGCCTCTCTTTCCCTCTCTCCCCCCTCCCCTCTCTCTCCTCTATCCCCTTTCTCTCCTCTCTCCCCCCTCTCTCTCCTCTCTTCCCCTCTCTCCCCTGCTCCCCCCTCTCTTCTCTCCCCTCTCTCTCCTCTCTCTCCCCTCTCTCTCCTCTCTCCCCTTCTCTCCCCTCTCTCCCTCCACTTCCCCCCCACTTTTCCCCCACTTTCTCCCTCTCTTTCACCCCCTCTTTCTGCAGCTCACCAGGGTAAAGTGTCTGTGGTCCTGTTTGTGCTGGAGATGGAGTGGTTGCTCAGTACAGGTCAGGACAAAAGCTTTACGTGGCACTGCTCCGAGAGTGGGCAGCAGCTGGGCACACACCGCACCTCCTCCTGGGTCTCTGGACTCCAGTATCCTTTTACGTCTGTTAAAAGTCACATTTAATGGGAAAATTCTGATCACCCTCATGCTGTATATCAACTCTCATGTTTGTAGCTTAAGGTGTGGATTCATTTAGCGATTTCTGTTCTGAGGAATCAATACTCAATACCCATTTTGATAATAAAAACACTTCTTTTAGTCCATTTTTTAAAAATAGCAAAGTATTGAAGTATTGTTATCTGTTCAAATGTGTATCTAGATTCAACATTAGTCTTATAGTCTTATACAAGTCTATTAAGTAGTATCTGGATTTTGACAACGTTAGATCTATTATCGTTTATTTTTTTACTATTTGATTACATAAACTCAAAATAATTCTAAAATGTGCTTTTTAAATTTGGTGTGTAATCCACTGACTCATCACTCTCACTCCGAGACGCAAACATAGCAACCATTTACCCAATGCTTTCCTGACCACCACAGAAACAATTACCCTCCCCTAAAAGTGATAAAATGTGTCAAGTGCTCAAGGACACAACAGTAGAAGCACACTGACAAGGATTTCACTACCAATGTTTTAAAGTATTATGCACCTAAATTCTCCTGTTCTTCTTAGTTTTGTTCCTTAATGGTCCAAGGTTCGATGTGGAGACTCGACATGCGTTTGTGGGAGATCAGTCTGGACAGGTGACCATCCTAAAGCTGGAGCAGGACTCGTGCAGCCTGGTCACCACCTTCAAGGGACACACTGGTGAGGAGGGGAATGCGATTAAGCAAAATATTATTAACAACTTAAGTTTCAAAAGTCAGTGATGAGCCCGGGTGTTTTTAATGGAGAGGACTGTGGCCGATTCTCCTGTAAAAAACATGTGGTCTGGAGCTGAGTTTAGACTTTGGAACCAAAAAGTGACCTATTTTTTCTTTAAACGGCACTGATTAAAAGTCTGTCTTGTTTATGTTCTAATCTGAAGGTTGAAAACTATTTATATTTGGTTCTTCCATGCAAAAAGATCCTTGTGTTTTGGTATTTATAGAAACGCCACCATTACACACATTTACCTTACCCGTGTTATGTTTTTTACAACATTGCCATTCCTCTTGTTGTTTCATATCAAGTCATTTTTTTGTGTAACATTTTTTTTTGGATTAAGATAGATCTGTATTTGTCGCCCACTGCAGGTAACGTGACGGCGCTGTGCTGGGACCCTGTTCAGAGAGTGCTGTTTTCAGGGAGCTCAGATCATTCTATCATCATGTGGGATATTGGGGGCAGAAAAGGCACTGCCATCGAACTGCAGGGACACAGGTGACAAACTCATTCACACAACATGTAAAGGGACTGAAGCACTGTGGAAATATCAAATTCAAATTGTGATTTTTACGATGTCATGGTTTGGATTCTATAGTCCATAGCCCATGTGGCAAGCGGCAGTTATTACAGTGTATTTGCCATTATATATATATAAAAGGTAAATGCAAAAATGCTTAACCTGATCACTTCAATTATGGACCAAACTGAAATGGAAAGTGTTGTTGAAATACAGTTTTTAACAATATAACAATTTTACTTGTCCTCATCTGTATTAAATAGTATTGGCCTATAAAATGTTGTGATGCAGGCAATTGATGAGCATCCAGTTATTCAGTTCAGTTCAGTTCAGTTTTATTTATATAGCACATTTAAGAACAACGTCAGCTGCCCAAAGTACTTTAAAATAAAAGTAAAAAAAAAAAAATGGCTAAAATGTCTTAACAAAACACAATCTATTCTATAAAGTAGTTAGATTTGGTTGGTTTTGTAAAATTTTTTTAATAATAAAATAGTGTTATATGAAGGCCAGTGTGATCGTATCGGACAATCAAAAATTCAAATGACCTGGGATTAGTGGTGGACCTTAAAAATCCTGATGGGAGCACCTTTTATATTTATGCCTGTCACGATAACAAATTTCAAAATCAAATAACAGAATAACGCAAGCGCAGAACTATTCTAAATGTACAATATTGTTAAAAAAATCATGAGCTGCAATAAATAAACAGCAAAATGAAACTATTTAGTCATTAATTTGCATCTGTAATGAGTCAAAGAAATTATTAATTTTTATGGCTTTATGGCTTAAATTTTAGCAAAAAAATTATCAAAAATTTCGCAAAGTGCAATATTGCAAAGAGAGACCCCCAAAAATATTGTTCCAGCTTTCATATACTGAACGATAAGTCGACATGGTAATTATCGTGACAGGTGTACTCATATTCTGTATCTTCTTTGTTCAGTGAGAAGATCGAGGGTCTGTGTTATGCGTCTCACACTCGACAGCTCATCTCTTGCAGCTCAGATGGCTCTATTGTCGTCTGGAACATGGACGTCACAAGACAAGAGGTCAGGAGACTATCTGCTTAGTGAAAATCCCTGTTTTCCCCTATCCCTCATATACACCCACTGCTGTGTACTTAAAGGCACTCTATTAGACTATTTTCTATGTTATAATGTTGTTTCTTCATCACAGACATACAAGGAGTTGTACTTTGATTCATTTTCACATTTTTAACACACAAACCCTGCATATTTAGGATGAGTTCTTTTATCAAACAGAAAACACTCTGTTCCACCTGGTGATGTCATGTGGTAATACAGGAAGTGCTCCACAAGATCCACAAGAATCATTTGGACAATCTCAGCCTTGGAATTGACAATCTCTGTTGAACTAAAGGTAAAAGGAGCTGTTAACTTGAAAACTACTACTACTTCATGACATCACAAGGTGGAACAGAGCATTTTCAGTGTTGGACATTTAGATAGACTAATAATGCAGGATTACTCAAACATGTGTAAATGAAACAAAACACAACTCCAGGTATGTTTTTGTGGCAGTAACAGCATTATAACATGGCTTAAAGCTTGCAACGGTCAGTTTTGTGTAATATAGGACTTGAATGGTTCTTTATCTCTCACACTCTCTAACTTTCTATATTTATGTGTTTATTTATTTATTGCACAGTGATACATAGGATTCAGCAGCGTTGTGTAGCCATTTTTGCACAAATTGAAAAAGTCAGTCATTTTAGATTGATATTCTAATTTACAATGTCCAAAATAAAATAATAAAATAATGATATGTGGGTGTCATAGATTATAACTTTTGCAGACAAAAGCATAACATGTTTTCTTAAGCAATATTTAACCGTAATTACAAATTAATGATTGCATTATAAGTTATACTGATGCATTCCGTGTGTGCAGACTCCTGAGTGGTTGGACAGTGACTCGTGTCAGAAATGTGAGCAGCCGTTTTTCTGGAACTTCAAACAGATGTGGGACAGTAAGAAGATCGGCCTCAGACAGGTAACATGTCAAATGGCTATGATTAAAAGTATTTTATTGTTTATGTTCAGCAAATTATTACTAAAAGTATTTTTTATTGTGATTAATTGATATGAGGAAAACATTTTTATTATGATCTTATATTTGAATATTTTTATATTCAAAATATTTTTGGCATATTGCCCAGCTCCATCTTCACTAGCCTCATTCCGATAATATTGATGCTTAATTGTCTCTTGTCGATCTTGGTAAAAAACAAAAAGAAGACAAAAGACTTGACATGCGGAGCAATTCAGGAGCATTAACATTTGAGAGAAGAATTAAATATGAACTGATAAACTAATACAAGAATCTCATGCATTTTACAATATGTTTGCAGAGCTCTAAATTACAGGTAAGATTTTTCAATAAAGACAGAATGTTTTGTTCTTTACAGAGGACATTCTCTTACGTAAACAGCCTTTGTGATTTGATTATTCCACAAAGTCAAACTGCAATTTTGTTTTGATAATGATTAAATATCAATCAATGAACAACTTTATTAATCCCAAAGGGCAATTCAGTTTGTAGATCTCTGGTCATGCACAAACCATAAATAAAATCATGTACAACACACACCGTACATTCTAACCTCAGTGCATCGGGGGACATAAAAATGTACTCTCCATTTAAAAGTTTTATGGCAGAAGGAATAAAATATTTAGTGTAGCATTGGTCTTTTGTTTTGGGATGACATATCTCCTCCCAGAGGGCATTTGCACAAACTGCGAGTGCAGCACATGGTTAGACTGGCTCAGTATGGCCTTAGTCGTTGTCTCCACACAGAGCTCAAGTCCTCCATTTGAACTCCACTGACTTTACCACACACTTTGACTATATGTCTCTTGTCTCTTATGGGCAACACATAAAGCCAATAAATAAAATAAAATGTGAACAAACTTTCGATAAAGGTTTGATAAAAAATGATTTAAAATGTTTGATGACATATTAACAGAGTTAAACTTCCACATCAAGTGAACCCGTTGCTGTCCCCGTTTGATGATTTGCTCAGTGTTCTTATCAGACCTTGGGGAGGAATCAAACACAGTCCCCAAGTACTTTCAAGAGTCCACCATTTTCACTGCCTCCTCATGGATAAAGCTTGTTTTTGGACCGTGAGCTTTCTTATGCAGCCCTCGTCCTTACTCTTAATCTTCTCCCTCCTCTGCTCTCAGCACCATTGTAGAAAGTGCGGCCAGGCAGTGTGTGGAAAGTGCTCTTCTAAGCGTTCGGCGATTCCTCTGATGGGTTTTGAGTTTGAGGTGCGAGTTTGCGACAGCTGCTATGGCTCCATCACAGAAGAGGAGTGAGTCACACACTGTCTCTGTTCTCTGTAACACTCTGCTGCTGTCTGTTTGTCAGACTAGGGCTAACTGCAGCTGTCTTTACTGAATAGTCTGCGTTCAAATGACATCACAACAGTCAATAAAAGCCTATAGTTGAACAATGAGCTGGATGATGGGTCACAAATCTATTGAAGAATTGGCTTTGGTGTTGAAATGACTGTTCCTGTTCAGATTAAAATCACACAATAGGTTGGGTTCATGTAACACCACAACATTTATTAAATTACTATAGTTTAAAGTCGTGCTGGAAAACATCTCAGAGTTGTATGATAGAATTTGCTTTTTAATTCTCAAAATCCATTTTCACATGACACATGGCATGACACATGACACATTAATGTACTGAGAATGGTAGAAACGGAAATCATGATCAACTGTGTTTCCAGTTCCTTTTTTAATGCCACTCAATTAATACGCTTATAGAACTGTTTAACATTTGTAGAGCTTAAACTGAGAGATATATTTCACAACTGTTTGGGATACTGGGGTAATATAAATGTTTGGATGTGAAAAGTTTGGGAGAGGGACTGTTAGACTTCACACCTACACAAATATTTATCAAACTCAAAACGTTAAAAATGTTGTTATTTTTTTCAGCCGGGCGCCCACAGCCACGTTTCACAACAGCAAGCACAACATTGTTTACATGCACTATGAGCCCACCACGGGCTGCCTGCTCACCTCTGGTACAGATAAAGTCATCAAGGTACGGAAAAAATACTGTTTGTACTAATGTAGCGTCAATAGCATATGTTCAAAGGTACATTTAAAAGTATCTTCGTGTACACAATTACACTAATAAAACTGGTCTTATTGTCTGGTAGCACTCGCTTTTGCAAAGGTCTGGGGACAAAGGTGGGCTGACTTAGGTCGTTGGCGTAATTGTCTATAAAATATCAATTGGTATTTACAGCATTATGTTAGAATGGCAGTACGTTCACAGTTCACAGTTGTGCTTAGACCATGTCTGAACTAAACTGGGGCAAAACTCAGAACTAAACTTGGACTAGACCAGGATGAAGCCAAGACTAGAACAATACCAATCTACAACCAGTCTACATCATACATCAAACCAGGACCAAGCGATGACATGAATGTACCCATAACTCATTCAATACATTTATAGGAGCATAAATATTTAAGAGAAGACTGAAATCTGCTAAAATAATACAAGAATCCCATGCATTTCTGAACATGTTTATAGAGGTCTAAACTACAGGATCAGCAGTTTTTACTTAGAATAAGACTTTTGAAGATCTCTTTTGTACTGTTCAACTTTTAACATTTTTATCTTGTTTTGTAGCTGTGGGACATGACGGCTGTGGTATCCTGAAGTCTTTCAAAATGTGACAGTGGAGAACAGGAAGTTTTTTTTTTTTTTTTTTTTTTTTTTTCAAGCAGCTGGAAAATGTTTGTTTTCTGGTACACGTTTACATCAAGAGTTACTGCAGGAAGCACACAAAGTTAAGCCTTCTTTATATAAGGCTGTGAGGGTAGTGTTCTTTTGTAGCAGTAATGATGATACTTAAAACCCTGCACCAGATTTGTTCAATATATTTGAGCAAAATGAGTACAAATATAGTGTATAAACAGCTCTTGTGGTAAAAATAAGTCTGCTGTGTGCTATCTGCATCTAATTATACAACTGCATCTAATTATACACTTCCTGGTTGTCCGATAATCAGGAAGTGTGCCTTCAGTATGCTAATTGTTGTTAGCTTTACTGTCACCGCAAAATTCCGCACTGGTCTCTGAGAGTTGTGAAAAGCGCTTATAAACTCATCACGTTGAATAATTAGTATTCTCAGCACGCATAAGGTAAGAGGAATAACTGGACCATTTCAAATTGCTTCAAATGAACTAGTTCTGTTTTTCACGTTTTTAAGATGCTTAAAATCAGATATAACACGTTAAATTAATGTGCGGTTTTAGCAATAGATTATCATTCAATGGCAGCAGTGTTTTAGTTTGTACATTTCAGTGCAGATATCATGTCCATCTTACAGGTGGAAGCAGAGAGTTAGTGTCAATTCACTCACAAGGGAACTGTAAAAAATAACATACTTTCTGAGTGGTACATTGATTTACAAGCTATTTTATGTTAATTTATCTTTATATTTCTCAAAAAATAAAGGTGTACTATGTAACTTTTCTGAAGATGTTATTGCTTTGCTTGGAATGTTCCACAGTCATTAAATGGCGTTAAATTTCCCTATCTTGCATTTATTCAGTTGCGTTTTATTGCTTTAAAAAACAACTGGAAAAACATGCATTCTTATTGTGAGCGGGCTTGCCTTTCCACTGATCTTACATTTAACTTGTTCTAATTGCCTGCTTGCCTCCATAGAGCTCTATATTGCCGTACTCTGGAACATTCCAGGCAGAGCAAATAACAAACAAGCAGACCCTCCATCAGAAGCGTTACATAGTGCAACTTTAATACCATCCATCTGTTTAGAGATGTAGAGTGGTGGGCATTACTAGATCATGATTTGCACCAACTTGTCCAATTCACTCATGTATGAATTTGTTTTGCTATTTCTGTTGATTGTTTTTCACTTAAAGCTGTGTAAAAAAAATGTAAATTATTATCCGTTTTCTGTTTACAGTAAAGACCTAAATCATGTGCAATTTTACCGAATGTGATCACAAATCCATTGGTGTTGTACTCAAGATCATTTTTCCTTACTGTATGAAGCTATATGTTGCTAATGCTATCATAACTGTATCACTGGGTTTCACAGCATTACAGGAGCTTATAATATTTAATACAGATGAGAGGCAAAGGTCACAAGCCTAGTCATTAGTTGAAAATATAAGATCCAGCAGTTGTCTATTTTACTTTCTGATATTTCTTAATTATCAATAGGGAAAACTGATTTAAACTGCAGAGTATAATCAGCACATGGGATAACAACACCCTTTGCAATTTCCCCTCTGATTAAAAATACACTATGTAACTTTTCTGGTAGAGGGGTCCACCACCTGCTTGCCTCCACGTAGATGTCATTGCTTTGTCTCGAATGTTCCACAATATGGCATTACACTTATCTATCTAGGATTCATTTCACTATGGATGTTTCTATGGCTCAAAAATACCTTGTAAAACATTGTTACTGTGAGCGGTCTTGCCTTTCCACAGATTTGACTTGTAACTTGCTTGTCTCCATGCGTAATATTCAAGAATCTCCATGGAGACAGACAAGTAAGTGACAAACCAGAAAAGTTACATGGTTATGCACTATTATTCCACAGACTATGGAAGCACTGGTTAAAGTAAATCAATGTAGCTGCTATTCGGTGAAATAAATGTTTTCTTGATCATTTTGTTTACTTAAATTTAAAATAATTTTGTTTTGTACATGTACCTTGTGGCATTTCCTGTATGTGCAAATATTAAAATTTGAAGATATAAAGTAAGATTTATAAAGAATTGTACTGGTATTGATTTGTATTTATTTATTTATTATTTTAATTTTTTTGCACAGACAAAACAACTTTTCTTTCTGGATGTTTTTGTTTTACTGAAAAAAAATAGATCTTTGCTCTGAGCAGGCTTGCATCTCCACAAACCTGACTCTTATGTGGCTTGGAAGTTGGCATTTTCCTGCTTTTTTCCCCATGGAAATTATACCTTTGGAGAATATGTTCTATTTTCAGAGAATCATGCAGGTGAAGCCCAAGTTACACAATGTTGCTTTAAGTTGTTGTATTAAGTTGCCAGTTATGGATTTGTCGACTTATTTATTTATTTATTTTTCAATACAAACCCCTAATAAACCCTTCTTTTGATTCTTATGATGAGCATTTTATTTTGTGATTGAATTAGTGCACAGCGGCCTCTGGTGGGCATGCAGAGTAAACACTTTCCTTGATGGTATAAATTGGCTGGATTAGGGCCCAGCTTTACACAAACAGAGTATATCTACTTATGGGCTCATCTTACAATACCTTATTTATCTTTTATATTTCTGATACTGTTTTGATTGTGATCCACACTGCAATTTCTCTCTGTGGGACAAATAATCCCTCTTATTCACAGGCCTATTTTATGAATAATACACTTTATGTAAGCCTTTTTATGTATTGTATCTTTTGGTACACGGTTGCATTCTTCCTCGAAAATAAAATAAAATAAAACATTTTCTGAAATTAGAATGACTTTGCACACAGGTGGCCTCTAGTGGTGATGAAGAACACAACATTCGCAACATTCATATATATATTTTTTGGCCTATATCAAAATAACGATTGAATAAAAAATCTAATAATAATCGTTGGAAAAATAGTATCAAACTGTTATTTACAAAACAACGGAAAATTTGTTGAACCCCGAACTTGTGTCGAAAGTGTATGTTTTTGAAATGAGGTTATTTGGGGCACCTGCGCGTGACTTCCTGTTTTCCTCCCTCGGAGCAGAGCGCGGTTCGGAGCAGAGCCGAGTGGACCGGGCCCGGTCAGGACGGTACCATGAGGGCCGCTCTGCACTTGGCTTGGGTTTGGATCTTTTGGAGCTTAGCCCGGCCGATCAGCGCGTGGCGGCCCGTCCGTTTGCCCCCGGGTCACGGTCAGGAGCAGGGACAGTCCTCTCCTCCTCCTTCTCCTCTTCCTCCGCTCTCTACACTAGAAGCTCTGCCAAGTTTCAGTGCGCCCGTGTGGGACTTTGTACAAGGTGAAAAACACTTAATACACTGCATTGATGGGGCTGAATTGGACACAGTTAAAGCAAAAAAAACAAAAACAAAAAAACATAATTTCTGCATAATTTAGGTCAATAATAACCTGCTATGACCAACTAGTTATTCAGATTGGAAAATGTATTCATATTTCATTGTTTCATTTTCTAAATTCCCATTGCATAAAATGAACACATTTGTGAAGCCCTGTGAGGCAGCTGCAGTTGTGATTTTTGTCTATGCAAAAATACATCTGAATTGAATAGTTCAACAACACAACACCAAATAAATCAATTACATTTCCAAGTCTGACTTTCTAAACACAAACGAGGCTGTTGTGTCAGCAGGCAGATAACATAGAAGTCATTTTATTTGGGATCCTTATTTGCTGCTACAAATGACTTCTTGTATTAGGATAGGCCTATCCCTAAAATGGTTACTTGATAATAAAACATAACGTATAATAACATTGTGTTGATGTATTTTGCTGTTACAACATTGCAGTTGTCCCCTTGTTGGAATAATTGGGTACCTCAAGTAATGAAATCACAAATTCAATCCTAGAATTAGGCAATGCACTGTATAGTACTTTTACTGTCTAGGGAGAAGGGTGTGAGGACTTTTCCTACAAAACAAAAACAATCTGATTTTTCTGACAAATGATTTACAAATGGTAAAACTTGCCCTGGAGCATTAGTGTTTGAGAGAAGACTGAAATCTCAACTGTGAGTACAGAAATGTCTTTAAAATTGCTTTTGTAGGAACCTTGTCGCCAGAGTAATTTATAGTCTTACCTTTGCTCCTTGTGTTTCCATTGTATTCACAGAGAGTGGACGAAGCCGAGAGCCGTCTACTTTTAACCCTCTTTTGTGTCGCTGCAGCAAAGAAACTCTTCACCTTCGTTTCTCTCTTTTACGACACAGAAGTCTCAGATTTGAAGGTCTGTATGAAAGGCTGTGTCATTTTCACTGTATATTTCACGTTTTCACTGAATATTTCATGTTTTCACGGTTTTGTCCCTCACAGATGGCTCTCCGCTGCTGTCGCTGCCTAAAAGTTGCCTCAGCTCCACCAATTTCTATAAGAAGTGGCTCTTGGTGAAGCTCAACCTAAAGGATTGTGGTCCCAAGAAACCGGTACTAACTCCTAACATGTCTTATGCTCAAATCGGTCATAGGATTACAGTGGTGTGGGAGGACTGCTGGTTCAAATCCTGCCATAGCAAGTTCATACTCTCGTGCCACTAGATCAGTTTTGTCATCCAGAAAAATTGTCCCATTGCGGTGGTGGCAGGTAAGGTGGAAGTAAAAGTAGTAAAGTACTGTTCTTGGGTTCAAATTTTAGGTCTGTATACTTTGCTTAAGTAGATTTAAAAGTGGATATTTTTTTCCTTCACAAAATTTGAGAAAGAGTATCTCTATTTTCTACTCTGCTACATTTTTGAAAAGGACTGAAAAGCAAAGTATTTTTTATTAAAGTTTGAGACCTGCTGAAAAGACTGAGGGGTTTATTTTTAACATGTTCATAGTTTGAGCAAACAAAAATATACAAAGAAAAACGTATTGAACAAACTTCAGCAAATCTTTATCAAAAACAGTTCATTTGAAGCTGTATTATTGATCTTAAAATCTGTTAAATACTTTTACTTTTTACTCTAAGTCCATTTTTAAACAAGTACTTTAATACTTTTACTTAAGTAGGTTTTTCATGTGATACTACTTTTACTTAAGTGACAAAACTGAGTACCACCACTGTCCCATTGTGACTGTGGAGTGATGGTTTGGTAATCTATTCAAGATGCTAAAGCCTCTATATATTTAAAGCATTTCTTTTATCATAAATATACAAATTAAGAGTATTCATAGAAGTTCGATTTAGTAAATACATAGTTAAATACATGTACTTATGGTAATATGGAAGCATGTTGCATGTGTATACGAGCTTCCATGTATATACAATTGTGTAACTTAATTGGATACAGACACACAAAGCACAGTTTGAATGCCAAAGCCACATATTGTTCTTATTGCAAACTAAAGTGCTTATTGTTTTCAGACTTCAGCAAAGAAGTGGAGACTGAAGTTGTTTTATTTTGACGTTTTCCTGAAGAAGAGGAGGATTGGTTCAGTCCGGTGTGATCAGACCGAGACCGAGGCAGTGGTGACCTGTTCAGAAACACACGTCACTCTGAAAATATCTGCAGGAGCTGAAGTCAAGGCTGTCAAAACACTTGGTAAGAAATAATTAAATGTGTAATGTAAATGTAGTAAGTGCACATGACAGGTTAGACGCCTCATTTCAATTTCAATAAAGCATAGTTAACATAATTATAGTTAAGATTTTACTACAAATTTTACTAAAAATCTTGGCTAGGTTTTTTTTCTTCTATTTTTCAGTTTATTTATTTATTTATTTTTTTGGTGAAGTTTATAATTTGACTTCCAGGTTGAGGGATGGCTCTAATGCGTTTTATATGCATAAATGGGGACAGTAAAATGTACTTTACTGTACCTTATAATGTTAACAAGGCTAGAACTTGTCTAAATTGTCCAATAGTTGTGATTAAACATTGATTTAACAAACTAGAGAGTTGTCCTGCATTTTTTATGAGTCTAAACTGTCTGAAAAATGCCTACTTTGTGTGAAAATTAGCATTAGCACTAGCATTTTTGATAGAATTTTCTGTGTTGATGACATAAGTAGAGGTATTCTGTTTTAGAACTCAGCGCTACTTCCTGTATTTTTGCACATTTCTTTTCAACTTTTTTTGTAAAACTATGATAAATATTTGCCACAGGTACTACCCAACCAAACCATAGAATTTCATGATATTATAGTTATTATTATGTCATATGCACTTTGTGTGTTATGGCAGTGTTCTGTCAACAGGTCGATCAACCGGTGAAGATTTTACTGTGAGACAATGGAGAAGAAACACAGATTTGTTTGTAGAGATTTCTCAACTTAAAGACAGGGTAAGTTTGTATTTGACTTTATTTTACTAGCTAAATGTTTGAGAACTGTTTGTCATTTACAAACATGACTGGGTGAAGTGACCTCAAATGGGGAAACATATACATATCTGTACAAATACACACCCCCATATTAATCAATTCTAAAACATGAGCCTGCATCAACACTGAAAAATGACATAAATGGAACAAAATTGAACCTTCCTCCGCATCATTTTATAAAGGTATCTGTGGGTTTTAGAATGATAAAAAATGTGTTACTTTTCAGCACTCCAAAGATGTTACATCTTGTTTTACATGATTAATTATTTCTATGGCAACAGTTATATTAGTCATCTAGTTATACAGCAATCATATTTTTCATCATTCTCAAAGCCATGAATAAGACCAGATGGTAATATGAAAGAATCTACTATTTTGTGTTATTTGATCCTTCCCTTTGGTGAATTTTGGTATTTAACATTAATAAGCACATCTAAAGAGTGGACATAGAGGAGAGAACGATCTATAAGAGTACATACAAGTAAAAAAAAAAAAAAAAAATCAGTCTTCAGTTACAAAAGTTAATCTCTATAGGCAGGTAGTACTCAGTTACTTTTACTCATTTACATTTACTTGAGAGTAACTTTTTAAAGGATACTTTTCTAACACCATACTTTTACTCTGACTTTAGAAATATTTTTATTAATGTTTTGGTTACTCTTTGCACTGTAAGTCTACAAGTGACATAAGCCTGTTGCTATGTAAGCTGTATTGAAAATATTGATGATTTGTGTGACCAGTTTTTAGACCTAGACAATCATGAGATCTTCAACAAACAAGTGGATCAGGCACTATATCAAGTAGTCCCTTATCCCCCCTTATTTTATACAGTGTTGTTGATTAGTACTTTTCCTGAATACTGTTTTACTACAATAACACTCCTATATTCTTGTCATTTTTTGTAGGTTTCTGACTTTGATGTAATTTATTTCGACTGGAAAAGAAAACTTCACTCAGTGCAGGTGACATGTTCCTCCAGTCAGCCAAAATCTAAAGAGAGAAGGTCTGTCCTTCCAATCTCCCATGATACACCTCTCTCCAAAACGAAGGTAATTCCAAGATCCAAGATGGCATCTGCTTCTTCGACCTCAAATCGACAAAGAGTGCACACAAGATTTCGTAATTTTTGGGGATTCCGCGAAATACCTAAAACCGCATATAAAGAGGTGGCTGTACCAAAAACTACTGCTACTTCTACTACTACTACTACTACTACTACTACTACTACAACTACTACAAAAGCTATTGGAAAGCGCAAGAAATGCAAAAATTGTGCAAGACGAAAGAAGAAAAAATATCAAGGCGATAGAAGATTGTATAATATGTGGGGATTTGCTACAATCCCTAAAAAGCCATTTATAGAATCTGTTGAGGTCAAGCCAACGTTGGCACCTACTACTACAGCAAGCAGCGACATTACACAGAGTACCAATGGCGTATATGGTACTACGAAATGCATTACTTCTACCACTACCTCTTATATTGATTGTGAAACCTTAGTTTTGAGAATTAAAAACAGGAGAGAGAGAATTTACAATATGTGGGGATTTGACACAATTCCCAGTGATAATAGAATAGATATGACAAAAGATGCAACAAGTCCTGCACCTCAAAGCAAGATTACAACTACATCCAGCTATACAAATGGGCAGGAAAGTAGTGGAAAAACTGCAGTATTGTCTGGTATGGTAAATCAGTCAACTATCAATAATTTCCTATTGATCAATACAAAGGCACAGGGCAGAGAAACTCCAACTGCAAGTTCAAATGTTGGTGCGTTATTTACAACAGAAACTGTTGTAAATGACACAATTAAAACTGCAAATCTAACAACATTTGATAGAATTTTTTCAACTATTCCAGTACGTCAAGAATTTCGAACTTCAAATGCAATGTTAACAACAACTAAAATTGTTAGTACAAATGCACAGACTAGTGAAAGTCCAGTTCTTGCAGATTTTAAAACTGAGAGTTCAACTACGAGTGGTGCAATTCCATTTACAACTTTAAAATCAGACGTAACCCACACAAGTCCTACCGCTACGACAGTAAATACTCAAGTAACTTCAAGCAAACTAGATGGGCAAGCTATGATTAAAGTGAACGGCTCTTATGTAAACCAGTTATTTACGTATACAAGATTGGACTCCTCAACTCTGCAACCAAGATCAAGTACTACTACAACTACTACTATTCCTACTACCACTTCCGCTACTGTTACTACTGTTCATACTACTGCTGCTACTTCCAGCACTGCTACTACTACTACGACTTCCACAACTACTACGACTTCCACAACTACTACTACCACTTCTACTGCTGCTACTACCACTGTTACTGTTTCTACTATTCCTATTACTACTACCACTTCCACTGCTACTACTACTATTCCTACTACTACTTCCGCTACTGTTACTACTGTTCATACTACTGCTGCTACTTCCAGCACTGCTACTACTACTACTACTACGACTTCCACAGCTACTACGACTTCCACAGCTACTACGACTTCCACAGCTACTACAACTTCCACAACTACTATGACTTCCACAACTACTACTACCACTTCCACTGCTGCTACTACCACTGTTACTGTTCCTAGTACTATTCCTTTTACTACTACCACTTCCACTGCTACTACTATTACTATTCCTACTACTACTTCCTTTTCCACTTCTACTACTACTGCTAGTACCACTACTACTATTGTTACTACCACACACAGACCTATTACTACTACTACCACTGATTGTACAACCACTGTTACTCCTACTACTTCTCCTAGTATTGTCACTACTACAAACTCGACCATCAGAGAGTTATTCAATGACATGGCCTATGATGATTTTGACATTTATGACAATCCAATGTCTAAAATAGACACAAATACACAAGCTACTCCTGCCGTTTTAACAACAAAAATCAATTCTACTACATTGTCAACCAGTGCTAAGCAACCATTAAAATTAAGAGCGTTTGAGGCTAAGGTAGAGACTGCTCTCAAAATACAAGCCAAAACTAATACATCGGTTAACAGTCAAAAAAACAAAATGGCTACTGCAACTTCCAAGCCACTATCCCAAATTTCCTCTACTACAAAAACAGCAAGATTGTCTAGTTACACAATGTACAACCAACCCCCAGCAAAAATAATTGAAGGCTCTAAAACTCCTAAACCAGAACATATATTGAACAATGATTGGGACTATGAATATGGTTTCAGTTTTGTTGACATTTTTGATTTGCAATACGATGATATAAAAGAAGATATAGATACTGCAAAAGGTCAAGATGTTGTAACTAGGAGTACCCCAACCACTGAAGCTACCAAAATGATAAGAAAGGATGGTAAAACTAAGATTACAATGAACAAAATCCCAACAGCTCTGCCTTTAGTTTCAACTAGTGCACCAATGACTACTTTAGCAAATGGACAAAAGACATCGTCAACAACTACTTCAAAGAAAAGATATACAACACAACGACAAAAGATTAAAGCGATTTTAACAAGTAATGCAAGTTCCTCAAGGCCTGTTGCAACTTCATTGTATTCAACCATAGCGTCAATTAGATCCATAAGTAAAGTTAGAAAAGACAAAGTCACACTTGACAAGAATTCAACTCCGTTTGCAGCTCAAAGTGAAATAAAGGCTACTTATATTCCTACTACTACACCTACTGCTACTACATTTACTGCTGCTGTTTCTAGCTCCATTGCAAAGGCAAGTAATGCAACCTCTTCAATTGCCTCAAGTTCATTCAAAGAAGAAAATCCAGCAAGCAGAAATCCTGCCTCCCTAACAATGAGTGCTGCTTCTGCTAGTTCAACTAATGTAATTTTAGCAACTACAAAGTCAACATCTTTCTCTCCAACAAGTGAAATCAAGACTTCTACTACCACTACTACTACTGTAACAATGGCATCCATTGGAAAAGCAAATAACGCAACCCCTACAAATGCCTCTAGTTTAATCTTCTCTGTAGCCAGTGTAACAAGCAGAAATCCAGCCTCCCTAACAATGAGTGCTGCTTCTGAAAGTACAACTGATGCAAATTTAGCAACTAGAAAATCAACCAAAGATGCATCCACACTGAAAGCAAAGGTTTCACAAAAGAGTACAACTTTATCAAAAAATGTTTGGTCAAAATTAAATAAAAAATCTACAGCCTCAAGAACGACCTTGGCTTCTCCCATATCATCTTTTTCCCCAAAAAAGGGAATCAAGACTTCTAAAACTAGTACTAGTACTGTTACTACAACTATGGCTACTGAGTCCAATGGAAAATCAAATCTTTCAACCTCTACAATTTCCTCAAGTTCATTTGTAATTAGCAGAAATCCGGCCTCCCTAACAATGAGTGCTACTTCTGCAAGCACTACCAATGCAATTTTAGCGACTACAGCATCTACCAAAAATATATCCACTTTGAAAGTAAAGGTCCCCAGGTGGAGGATAACTTTACCAGGAAAGACTGGATTGTCAAACATGCATAAAAACCAAACAGCAGCTCCTCATTTAGCATCTTTTGCCCCTAAAACTGCTACTACTAGTACTGCTATTACTACTACTTTTATTGCAAAGACAAACAATGCAACTACTACCTTTGCCTCAAGATTACAGTCCACTGTAGAAGGAAATGTTACTAGCAGAAATCCAGCCTCCCTAACAATGAGGACTGCTTCTGCGATTACAGCCAATGCAAATGTAGAAACTACAAATGTACTCCCTGTGAAAGCAAAGGTCCTAAGCAGTGCAACTTCAAGAAAATTTTACTCAGCAACACCAAAGGCTTCTTCTGTGGCATCTTTAGCCCCTAAAAGTGAAATAAAGACTAAAACTAGTACTACTACGACTATTACTACTCCACCTATTGCAACGACAAAGGATGCTCCCTCTACAGTTGCCTTAGGTTTACTGTCCACAGCATATTTTGCCCCTACAAGAGAAATTAAGACAACTATCTCTGCTGCTACTATTGTTACTACTAATGTGTCCACTGCAAAGATAAATAAGCCAAGTTCTACAGTTGACTCAAATGTATTGTCCTCTGTAGTAAAAAAATCAACAAGCAGAAAGCCAGCCTCCCAAACAATGAGGCCTGGCTTTCTGACTACTACAACTAATACTACTTTAGCAGCAACAAAATCAGCCAAAAATGTACCCACTGGGAAAGCAAGTGTCCTAAGAAGGAGTACAACTTTATCAAGAAAGATTGGTCTGTCAAGCATAAATGTGAAATCAATAGCCACAACATCGGTGGCTTCAACTGCAGCTTCGCTTGCCCCTACAAATGAAATCAAACCTACAAGAACTAGTACTTCTATTACTACTACTGATCCTACTAGTACTGCATCCATTACAGAGGCAAATAATTTTAATATTAGAACTGTTTCAAGTTTATTGTACACTATTATAAGAAATGTAACTAGCAGAAATCTGGCCTCCCTAACAATGAGTGCTGCTTCTGCCAGTTCAACCAATGCAATTTTAGCAACTAAGAAGTCAACATCTTTTGCCCAAGAAAATGAAACAACCTCTACAAATGCCTCTGGTTTAATCTTCACTGTAGCCAGTGTAACAAGCAGAAATCCAGCCTCCCTAACAATGAGTGCTGCTTCTGCAAGTACAACCGATGCAAATTTAGCAACTACAAAGTCAACCAAAGATGTAGCCACTTTGAAAGCAAAGGTTTCACAAAAGATTACAGCTTTATCAAAAAATGTTTGGTCAAAAAGATTAAATAGAAAATCTACAGCCTCAAGAACAACCTTGGCTTCTCCCATATCATCTTTTTCCCCCAAAAATGGAATCAAGACTTCTAAAACTACTACTAGTACTATTATTACAAATATGACTAATGCGCCCATTAGAACAACAAATCTTGCAACTTCTACAATTTCCTCAAGTTCATTTGTAACTAGCAGAAATCCAGCCTCCCTAACAATGAGTGCTACTTCTGCAAGTACTACCAATGCAATTTTAGCAGCTACAGCATTGACCAAAAATATACCCACTTTAAAAGCAAAGGTCCCCAGGAGGAGGATAACTTTATCAAGCAAAAATGAAAAGTCAACAGCCACATCAGTAGATTTTCCCATAGCATCTTCTACAGTTGACTCAAATATATTGTCTACTGTCATAGGGAAAGTTACTAACAGAAGGCCTGCCTCCCTAACAATGAGGACTGGCTTTCTGACTACAGCTAATGCTACTTTAGCAGTAACGGAGTTGACCAGAAATGTACCCAATTTGGTCCCAAGAAGGAGTACAACTTTATTAAGAAAGATTGATTTGGCAACACCAGTGGCTTCTTCTGTTGCCTCTTTTGTCCCTACAAGTGAAATCAAAACTACTAGAAGCAGGGCTACTGCTACGACAAAGGATGCAACCTCTACCACTGCTACTGCTATTACACCCATTGCAAAAACAAAAATTGCAACATCAACAATTGCCTCAAGGTTATTGTCCACTGTTTTTGGAATTGTACCAAGCAGAAATCCAGCCTCCCTAACAATGAGTGCTACTTCTGCAAGTACTACCAATGCAATTTTAGCAACTACAGCATCTACCAAAAATATATCCACATTGAAAGTAAAGGTCCCCAGGTGGAGGATAACTTTACCAGGAAAGACTGGATTGTCAAACATGCATAAAAACCCAACAGCAGCTCCTCACTTAGCATCTTTTGCCCATAAAACTGCTACTACTAGTACTGCTATTACTACTACTTTTATTGCAAAGATGAACAACGCAACTACTACTTTTGCCTCAAGATTACAGTCCACTGTAGAAGGAAATGTTACTAGCAGAAATCCAGCCTCCCTAACAATGAGGACTGCTTCTGCGATTACAGCCAATGCAAATGTAGAAACTACAAATGTACTCCCTGTGAAAGCAAAGGTCCTAAGCAGTGCAACTTCACCAAGAAAATTTTACTCAGCAACACCAAAGGCTTCTTCTGTGGCATCTTTGGCCCCTAAAAGTGAAATAAAGACTAAAACTAGTACTACTACGACTATTACTACTCCACCTATTGCAACGACAAAGGATGCTCCCTCTACAGTTGCCTTAGGTTTACTGTCCACAGCATATTTTGCCCCTACAAGAGAAATTAAGACAACTATCTCTGCTGCTACTATTGTTACTACTAATGTGTCCACTGCAAAGACAAATAAGCCAAGTTCTACAGTTGACTCAAATGTATTGTCCTCTGTAGTAAAAAAATCAACAAGCAGAAAGCCAGCCTCCCAAACAATGAGGCCTGGCTTTCTGACTACTACAACTAATACTAAAGCAGCAACAAAATCAGCCAAAAATGTACCCACTGGGAAAGCAAGTGTCCTAAGAAGGAGTACAACTTTATCAAGAAAGATTGGTCTGTCAAGCATAAATGTGAAATCAATAGCCACAACATCAGTGGCTTCAACTGCAGCTTTGCTTGCCCCTACAAATGAAATCAAACCTACAAGAACTAGTACTTCTATTACTACTACTGATACTACTACTGCATCCATTACAGAGGCAAATACTTTTAATATTAGAACTGTTTCAAGTTTATTGTACACTATTATAAGAAATGTAACTAGCAGAAATCTGGCCTCCCTAACAATGAGTGCTGCTTCTGCCAGTTCAACCAATGCAACTTTAGCAACTAAGAAGTCAACATCTTTTGCTCAAGAAAGTGAAACAACCTCTACAAATGCCTCTGGTTTAATCTTCACTGTAGCCAGTGTAACAAGCAGAAATCCAGCCTCCCTAACAATGAGTGCTGCTTCTGCAAGTACAACCGATGCAAATTTAGCAACTACAAAGTCAACCAAAGATGTAGCCACTTTGAAAGCAAAGGTTTCACAAAAGATTACAGCTTTATCAAAAAATGTTTGGTCAAAAAGATTAAATAGAAAATCTACAGCCTCAAGAACAACCTTGGCTTCTCCCATATCATCTTTTTCCCCCAAAAATGGAATCAAGACTTCTAAAACTACTACTAGTACTATTATTACAAATATGACTAATGCGCCCATTAGAACAACAAATCTTGCAACTTCTACAATTTCCTCAAGTTCATTTGTAACTAGCAGAAATCCAGCCTCCCTAACAATGAGTGCTACTTCTGCAAGTACTACCAATGCAATTTTAGCAGCTACAGCATTGACCAAAAATATATCCACTTTAAAAGCAAAGGTCCCCAGGAGGAGGATAACTTTATCAAGCATAAATGAAAAGTCAACAGCCACATCAGTAGATTTTCCCATAGCATCTTCTACAGTTGACTCAAATATATTGTCTACTGTCATAGGGAAAGTTACTAACAGAAGGCCTGCCTCCCTAACAATGAGGACAGGCTTTCTGACTACAGCTAATGCTACTTTAGCAGTAACGGAGTTGACCAGAAATGTACCCAATTTGGTCCCAAGAAGGAGTACAACTTTATTAAGAAAGATTGATTTGGCAACACCAGTGGCTTCTTCTGTTGCCTCTTTTGTCCCTACAAGTGAAATCAAAACTACTAGAAGCAGGGCTACTGCTACGACAAAGGATGCAACCTCTACCACTGCTACTGCTATTACACCCATTGCAAAAACAAAAATTGCAACGTCTACAATTGCATCAAGGTTATTGTCCACTGTTTTTGGAATTGTACCAAGCAGAAATCCAGCCTCCCTAACAATGAGTGCTACTGCAAGTACAACAATTTTAGAAACTACTATATCAACAAAAACTGTACCATCTTTGAACACAAAGGTCCCAAGGAGAACTTCATCAAGAAATATTAGTTTGTCAAGCATGAATGAAAAATTTATAACTACTAAAACAACCGCGTCAAAAAAAAAGACAAAGCCAATTTCAAGAAATGCAACTACCATAATTAGAAGATTTATGTCAATGAAAAAGACTATTTCCAGTGTTACCGAGTCAACGCAAGTCTTGCCAACAAACAAGACATTGACAAATCTACAAACAGGAAACAATTTAAATGATCTGAATGTTTTAACTGTTGCAAATCAGGACACAAAAACAAGCAACACAAGCAAAAACTCAACTATAACAAGATTATCATCAACTATACCACCTTTTGTTTGGAAGACGTCTTTATCTATGCAGAAAACTCAAGAGGATACACTTGGAACTGCAAAATTGCCATCAAGTTCAGCCAGTACAATATTAGCCAAATTGTGTCCCTGTAAATGTTTAGATAAAGGGCGCACAACTTTAGCTAGAGTCTTTACAGCTGTCAGCTATCATAAAGGTAGTAAAGTATGTGGAAATCAAAATACAGCATCAGTAACAAAGAGTGCCATCCCATCTAGATCAGGTGGTGTGAATTTGCCTTATACTAAAACAACTGGTTCACCTGCAACTGTTTTGGCATTATTAAGCAAAATGAATGCAACTTTATTCCAAACAAGGTCTGATATTAAGTTGATCCCAGTTAACCCAGTTACAGCAGAAAGAGTGTCTGCTACTATTAATGCCATTTCAAATCCTACTTCAAAACCAATAAATGTTACCAGAGTCTTACCTAAAATCAAGACATTGCTGACAACATTCAGAAGGCCAAATTCAACTACAGTAAACTCAACCAGTTTGGGCTCAACAAAAATCAATGTGTCATCTTTTTACACAAGGCTGGCTTCAAAAATCAAAAATTCAGTTTCAAAATTTACTCCGACAACAAGAGTCTTGATGGCGAACAAGACTGTGTTGACGACACATTCACCCAATGTTTTAACTACTGCCCTACATGATAATGACAGAGGATATAGTTCAACGATAGCTATTCCTATAAACAATTACACCACAGATAAAATAACCACTCCAGGAGAAATGTCTACTAACAAAATAATTACAACTTTGAGGAGTTTAAGAACATTTAATTCATCAACAAATAATGCATCAACTTTATTCACAATAAGGGCTTCTGTCAAACTTACTAAGCCAAGTAGGAGTACTACTTTAACTAATATTGTGAGTCCAACTATATCTCAAACAAAAATGCCATCAACAAGTTCAGCTAATAGAATAACCAAAATGTGTCCTTGTAAATGTTTAAAAAAAGTGACAAAAAGTTATTCGGCCAATGCAAAACTAGAATCTATCACGGAAACTAGAAATGATGCAAAATGTTCAAATAATGTCCATGTTACTTCGACTACAGTGGCTACAGCAGCTAAAATGAAATACCAAAATGTAGGAACGAAAACAACTACTTTAACTAATATTGTGAGTCCAACTGTATCGCCGACAAAAGTGCCATCAACAAGTTCAGCCAGGATAACCAAAATGTGTCCTTGTAAATGTTTAAATAAAGGCTTGTCAACAATCAAGTCTACAGTCAGTAATAAGAATTTCAGTGATGCGCAAAACCGAAATTCAACTGCTGCCCATTTGAATTCAATGCATGTTATGTTTCCTAGGACCAGAACAACTGCCACATCCACAACATTGTCCACAGGCTCTATCAAAATTAATTCAACAAGTACAACTGGATTCTTGCCAAAAACCAAGATGATGTTGACAACGTTGAAGAAACCAATTCTAACACAACTCTATCAAATATAAGTGCAAGGAATGCATCTACAGTCTCAGCAAATATTGTAACATCTGCACTGAAACCACCTTGTTATGTAAGAAGTACAAGCCAGTCTACTACTACTACTACTACTACTACTACTTTATCTTCAATGAAAAGGCCAGTCTCAAGCAAATCAAGTGACACACCACTAATGCTACTACAATGTACTCATCTAATGTCACCACCACCTCAGCAAGTATAGTTTCAAGTTTGATACACGTCTAGCTTCATTAGAATATTAACGTAAACAAAAACGATATCCTCCAATGCCACTCAGTCAACACGAGTCTTGCCAACAAACAAGACGTTGACAAATCTAAAAACACTGACAATTTTAAACGTTTTAGTGGTGGCAAATAAGGAGGAGAAAGCAAGTAACACAAGCAAAAATTCAAAAGTGACAAGAGCTATACCGACTGTAATGCCTTTAGTCGTGAATGCTGCTTCATCTATGTCGAAAAAGACTAGAATCTAAAGTTGGAACTACAATATTGCTATCCCGTTTGGCAAGATTAACCAAAATGTGCTCCAAAACAGGATCAAATTGAGTTACAAGCACCAACAATGCATCCACGCCATTCATTAAAAGCGAAGTCTACTACCAATAAAAATAATACCAGTTTCTAAAATTACTTGGTCAATATCAGACTGTAACATCCAATGGAACAATTATAACCTCTACTACAGTTACAAGTTCAAGAAATGCATCAACACTATATACAAACTTGGCATATTTGAAAAGTGCACTCTTACAGTTGTTGACAAAAGTCTTGCCAACTAACAAGGCCAAGTTCAAGGTCCTCATCAGATACTAAGTAAAATTATTCAACCAAATCAATCAACATCCCCACTTGCCCCACTCGCCCATTATCAACTATTGTCCTCAGTCCCAGGTCTCTTATGCTACAAACTAACTAACTCCCAATCAGCACAAAATATACTTTAACAGAATTGGGGAGCAATCGTTACAGCCAAGACTACAATTATGTGCAGCTATAACCAATGCAAGAAATGTCAAAGTTTTAAGCTACTGCAATGGATTTAACAAGTGAAAAGAAGATAAATAAAATCGAGTAAAAATGACAATTACTGCAACAAGTGGATGAGCATTGTCAACAAATTGCCTTTTTACGTCCATATACTACTAAGAAGGTGCTGTTGCAAAAGACTTTACAACTATAAAGAAAATAGACTATTATTTACAAGTTGTGGTGAACCTCTGACTAATTGTGTGTCCTCATGCTGAAAATGCAGGAGAAATGAATCTTAAACCAGTGCATCTGTCGCCAGCGTGTGTCCATGACGCTGACAGAGCCTCCTAAAACTTTTTAAAGATTATTTAATAAACATATTTATATACAAATGTATCTGTGTCGTTGTTTTAGGGAACCTGGAAGATGATTGAAATATGCAAGATAAAGTTTTGGTATGGTATTGTTTTCGATCTAATATCTCCCCATCTAATCTCATTCCATTTTTTATGGTTTTATTGTTTGTTTTGTGATCTATTATATAAAAATAGGCCATTTTCTTTGAACATGAATTACAAGATAATATGCAATGTTCACTTGAAAATGTTTAGAATCTGCATTGCCCCATTTGTGTTTATACTTGTTTATATTCATAATACAATCATTTATTTGGAATCTTTCTGGGCCATAGTTGGCTTTCTCGCATAATAAACTAAATTTTGTCTAGAGTAGGATAACTGTTCCCAGCTGAGCGCAGTTTTCTACATTATCACCTAAAAATTATGGATTGCAAATAAAATTATTTTCAAATGAATTTCAGAAAGCTCATTTGGACAAATATAAATGGTTTTGTCTTTAAAATTACGTTACTTTTCTCACTGTATTGTACAAGTCATACATGTGGCTAATGGTTAATGTGCTGGCCTTTAGTGATTAACCATTTCTGTAGATTAAATCCATTTTATGGAGCCCTGTGAAGACACTTTGTGATATTGGGCCATAAAATTTTAAAAAGATTAAAAAGTGAATTTAATGATATACATATTGCATAATATGACATTATTTTGCTTTCGAAGTCTTCGTATTCACCAGTTTGCCAAACATCAGTAGTGTTACTTATGTCTGCTACTGTGTTTTAAGTACAAAAAGAAATAAACAAACACAAGATAGATCACTTTGGTCAAGAACATTGATTTTAGTCATTTACATTCACACTTAATATAAGTTGAAATATATTGTTATTTTGAAATTCAGTTTTGCAACATATTATAAACAATCACTTCAGCAATAGCATGTAATATAATATTTTAAAGCTGCAATGCATAACTTTTGGTGGCTGCAACATCTGCTTGTCTCCATGGAGATGTTTACTTTGACAAGAATGGCAAGACATGACAAGAGCTATTCCATTAAACCAGCCATTCTCAAAGTCTGCTGTGCTGTGGCCCCCTATCGATGCGAAGATCACATCCCTCTAATAATGTTTTACACAACATATAAAAGAATATGTAATGTTTTAGCCTCCTGAGACCTGGCGTCCTCATATGTGGACAACACGTTTTTGGCTTATCTAGGCCACAGTGCAAATTATTAGATGAAGAATAACAGCATTCAAGAACAGCAACAATGTAAATATATTATATATATTCATTTTTAACAGTTTAGAATATTTTATTTTAATTGTTTTTGTTTTTCTTCCTGTTCCTGTCAGCAGCTCTTCACAAGAGACACATTGTTCCAAGAGGCACAATTGTTGTTTCTCATTTTGTTTTTACATGCAGGACAAATGTTGCTGTGTTCAGGGTCTTAATAAATAGTTTTTGTAAATCATTATTCAAATGTTTTATCAAAATGAGTAAAATGTCCACATATGAGGACATTTGATTTACATAATTTTTTCTCAGAAACTACATAATGTAAAAAGATAATTCTTTGTGTTTACACTCATCAGGTCCCAGCCAGCCCAAATAACAAAGAGAAATTAATAAAGCATATCATGCAAGAGCTCGGGTCTCAGGAGGTTAAATTAGATTTATGATGAAACATCATTCGTGTGGGCTGATACTAAGATAAACAAATATCTTGCGTAAAATTTTCTTTCTTGCTTCTTGTATGGACAACCCTCAGAGGGGGGCCCCCAGGGGTCTCTGTACCCCACTTTGTGAACTGCTACATTAAACAGATCAGTGGAAAGTCAACATGCTCACAGTCGAAGCAATAAAGCACTCAAAATTAAATAAATTCTGCATGGAGACAAGCAGATAGGACCCTCCCTCAGAAAAGTTACTTAGTGCACCTTTAATTATAAGCATAACACTGAATGTTTTACATGATTATTAGTTTACATTACAAATCACTCTCATAATAAAATCCAAACCAGATATCAAAGTGAATTAGTAAAAGTGTAAACATGGATTTTTCAGTAAATAGTGCTCTCTAGTTTCAAGTAGATTTGACAGAATAATTTATGGTTTAAATTTCTGAGCAAATTCTTCCAAAATGTTCACGAGCTTTTCTTCGTCCTGTGGAGAGGATCTGGAGGCAGCCAGAGGTAAATGTGTGGATACAGCTGTACGGTCTGGGTAGAAAAAGAAAACATTGTAAAGATAATTAAATGTAACTAAAATACTGAATCAGGACTATAACTAGGACTAAACCAGGACTGAAATAGGGACTAAACTGGGACTGCACCAGGGACAAACATGACTAAAGCTGATTAAATACCAAACCAAGCAGCAGCACTAAAACAGCATAGAACCAGGTAGAAAACTAGGATGGAACCAGGATTCAAGTAGGGCAGAAACTTGAACCGAACCTGAAATCAAGTAGGATTGACTAAACTAGACAAAAGTGTTAACAGGTTAAAACTGGGATTGAAATGGGGCTAAAACTAACCAAGACTGAACCAAGACTAAAGCAGCTTTATGCCACGGCTCAAGCAGAACTAAATCAAGACTAAAACCAGATCTAAAACTCTGATTAAAAACTAAAACCAGGACTCAAAACTCAAACTAAACATAATCACAAACAGGACTGAAGCAAGCCTAAACCAGGACTACAACTCGGTCTAAAACTAGGACCAAACCCAGACTATATCTGGACTAAATTAGGACTGCATTGTAAACAAGTTAAAACTGGGATTGAGATTAAGATGGACTAAAACAGGGCTGCTGCAGGACTAAAGTTGAGCTAAACCAAGACTGGGCAAGGACTGAAACGGGACTAAAGAACTTAACTGAAATGGGACAAAACCAGGCCTAAAACTAGGACTGAAAACAACCGAGCCACGGAGACTAAACAAGGACCAGACAAGGACTGAAACAGGTTTAACTAAAACAAGTTTAAGACATGACTTAAGCAGGACTAAAACCAGGTCTAAAACTAGTGAAACTGCTACTGAACAAGGACTAAAACTGGGAGTAAACCAGGGATAAAAAATAGGACTAAACCATGACTGAAGCAGGGCTAAAACCCACTTGACATTTCTTCTAAAATAAATGAAAAACAAATAAATAAATCATTTTGCCTTGGAAAAACTGTCCACTCTTCTGCTTGGAGGCGGCCTCAGACACGGCTAACCACACCACAGTGTCTGCTCCCATGGCTTCAGTGCGGAGCCTCGACTGCATCTTAGCATGAAAGGAGGGCATCGAGGTCTGGACCGCTACAGGAGGGAGAAAGGGAAGAAACATGTCATAATAGCTTTAACCAGTATTTTTCATCAATGTGTGAATATGAAATGATTTGAACATTGTGTTTCTTGTACCACTCCTTCAGACATTGTATAGCTTTTCTCATTTTTGTGGAAAAATTTAAATTTTTCCACAAATCTGGTATTTTACATGTTCAAATTATACATCTGATGTACATCCCAACAGTTACAGTTACTCTTGAACAGTAGTTTAAGTAAAAAAGGTATTTGGGTAAACTAATTTCTTCTCTTCTTTACTAATTCTATTTTTATGTAAAAATGTTGGCTACTCTACCCACTGTAAAATTTATAAATTAAGTGCAGAACTATCAACTACCCGTGTCTGGAAGATTACACAGCACATTTCTTTCTTCATATGTTTTTATTTTTCATCAACTCTTTTTGCTGCCCCTTTGTCAGTCAGCTGCTTCTGTATCTGTCTGGAAAAGTCCAGAGAAGAGCACAGTGACAGAACGGTCTGCCCACACACAAAAGTGAATATGCTTGTCTCTGCTGTCTCTGTGAACTGGTTAAAGTGTGAAAATAAATCATTTCCATATGAGCTGGTATTTGTCTTAACATTTAAACTATGCATGAGTTCATGTTGTCATGAAAATTCATTCATAAATTCACTCCGATTCAAAAATAATGTTTGCCATGTGTTTTGAGTGTAGTATAGACCCACATAGAGCTGTGTTCTTACCTGGAGTGTCGGCCCACCCCGGGTGCATGGAGGAGAAGTGAACCTCTTTGTGCTGAGCCGCCCATCTCTCAGTGAGGATCACCTGCTGCCTCTGGACAAACAAAACCAAACACGGAAATGTCAAACAAAAATGTACAAAAACAAGTCTTTATCATAGCACTGACATAGGACTGGCTGAGGGAGTGACAAGGGACAGATAAAGGAATGTTTGAGTAAATGATGTTTCTTTGTTTACATAACCTAAAGAAGACATCCTTTTAGCAGGATATTTAGTATTAAACTAGAACATACATAAATACATCATTATTTTTTACAATTTGTTCATTGTAGACTGCGATAGTCATCTAAAATAGCTTAATAACAGAAACAAATATACATACACACACATATATATATATATATATATATATATATATATATATATATATATATATACACACATATATATATATATACACACATATATATATATATACATACACATATATATATATACATACACATATATATATATACATACACATATATATATATACATACACATATATATATATACATACACATATATATATATATATATATATATATATATATATATATATATATATATATATATATATATATATATATATATATATATATATATATATATATATATATATATGTTACGTTGTTTGACAGAGTGAATTTTTTGAATAATCGGAAGTAAGTCTTTGGTTGTGGGTGGTTATTTTTCTGAGCCTCAAATGCAGAACAATACAAGGTTAGTCAAACATGATTCATGCATGCAGTAAATTAAATAAATTCATGATGATACAGCACAGTTAAAACATGGTTAAAACGTCAACTCTGATTTTACATTTAATAAAAGATGATTAGTGTGATTTATTATATTGTGCTTTCTCTGGTATTTTCTGATTGTGGTGGTGGAAATTTCGTAGCAAGCAGCGGATTTGTGTTTCCATTTTTGAAAAACTGCCATGTAACAATTTTCAACATTTGTGGTTGACCCAGAATCTAAATGGCCTGTTCAAAGAATCACGATTAATTACAGTTTTGTGGGTAGGTGAACATTTTCAGAAACTCAAGCCTTCAATAGAGGATTACTTAAACATGCATGAATTCCACGGTCGTAGTTAACTGCTCTTGTGGCCGACTGGCTGGCACACTGAGCAGCTTTTAAACATTTAAAATTTGTATCTTAAATAATAATGAGATGAAATGAGAACTATAACTATACTTTTACCTTGTTTTGTGCATAAGCCATGGTCCCATCAAATGTTCCTTTTTCAAACTGCAGGTCATCTATGTTGAGTTTTTGAGTTAGCATCCCACCTGACGACACTGTGACCTGGGAAAAAGATTGAAAATATGTAAGGCTTTGGGTTAAATAGTATAAGTATATATAATAAAATAATAGAATAGATATGTAGCCAGTTTGCTCACCACTCTGGGGTCCGTGGCCTGCTTTAACAGAGGAATTAAAGCTGTGGTGAGGATATACGTACCTGAACAACACAAAATCAAAGCATTACATTGTTTTGCAGATAGTTACTCAATACAAAATAAAAAGCTGCTTAAGTAAAAAGGTGCTTGCTTCCATGGAGATGTTATTGCTTTTACTGTAATGTTACGCAGTGTGAATTTAAACTTAAGCAAGTGATGCCAGGAACTGTTTTATAAAATGCAGAAATCGTTGCATGAAGTGTAAACAATCTTACTGGTTCCCACAGTTTCTCAACTCTGACGCATCATTGTTCAATTTAAACCTTATTTTGGTCATATGATGTTTTGCTAGGTCCTTTTGGATTAGCCATGGACATTAGATTATCAAGGGTGGTAAATTCAGAAAAAGTCCAAGTCTGTGTGGATTTCAATGGAGCCTAAAGCTAAAATTGTAATAAAGGTTTTCTTCTTTCTTTTACCGAGTGTGTTTGTGGCAAAGTTCTTCTCCAGTCCCTCCTCTGTCAGTTCCCTCTGGTTTATCATACATCCAGCATTATTAATCTGGTGAAAATAAAACATAAAATAGGCATTAAAATATGTACAAATTTGTGTGAGAAAAGTGTATTTTTTTCTTAACAAGAGTATATAATAGTAATTGGAAATTTACTTGAAATGTAAAAGGTTTACTAATAAGTCAAGATGGACTGGATATAATGTCATTCTAATAAACAAATCAAATTATGTTATTGAAAACATTAAGTTATAGTTACAGTATTATTACTAAGAGCTGTGTAAGTGACAAGACAAAATAGTCTAAAAGTCCAACATTACACAAAATTGACACTTGTGAGCTTTAAGCCGTGTTATAATGTTGTTACTTTATACATGTTTGGTTAATCCTTTATTATAAGTCTACATCACCAAAGCTTAAAATGCTCTGTTTCACCTTGTGATGTCATGAAGCAGTAGTTGACAGCTAGCTTTTACCTTTTGTTCAATTGAGATTGGCAATTCCAGGGCTTAAAATGTCCAACTGATTCTAGTGAAGGTGTGTGAAGTTTAAAAACACAGTGGAGCACTTCCACATACCTTACCACATGACATCACAAGGTGGAACAAAGTGTTTTCTGTGTGAGAGAAGAACTAAATATGCAGTGTTTCCATGTTAAACATGTGTGACCACAACTCCAAATATGTTTTTGGTGAGAAAATAACATTATAACATAGATCAGAAAATAGCAAAACATTTGTTGGTTTTTGAAATTTCAATCTGAAATGTAATCCAATACAGAGTTACTCACTGACTCACATCCTATTTCATATATCCAGTAGAAGTACTGAAGATACTGAAAGTTCAATTGTCAGTGTTTTTGGGGATAAATTATAGTTTTATTATATTGTTATGTTTTATTATTTTAAAGAATTGTTAATTTTTTTTATTTTTTATTAAACATAGACAAGGTAACAGAATTGTTAAAGTTCAACCATAATTTACATCTGCTAAAGACGATGTACTCACTAGAACATGGAGTGTGTTTTTTTGTGCAAAGTTTTGGGCAAACTCCCAAACCTGCTTCATATTGGACATGTCAAGAATGTGGACATGGACATTCTGTGAAGAGAGACAGAGCTCAAATAAACAATTAACAAACTTTGTCATACTTTTAATAATGAAGGGGTTTTTTTTTTCACCTCATTTTTGCTCTTTTCTACAATCTCGTCTTTGGCTGCATCTGCTCGGCCTTTGTTTCTGCACACCATGTGAACAGTGCCACCTGGAAACAAAAGGATACTTTTAATTAAATACTTTGCATTAGCTACTTTTTGTTAGCTTTTCCGTCACAGCACTGCAAACCATTTAAAATTAACTAGTCCTGTTTTTCATATTTTAAGACCATAAAATTAGTCCCCTCTCATGTTTATTTACATATGAACTAGGGGTGGCCAATATGGCAAATAAACTCTAAAATTATAAATAGCTGTTTTATATAATAATAGCCAGATTACAATTTTGATGTTATCATGATTTTCTTGCCTTTAAGAGGTAAATAGATATATCTGTGTCTTCTGAAAGTTCACACTTCACTAATTAAGATCATGATTCAGTTTGTATCACCATATGACCCAGCCCTCAAATGAACAATTTTACCAAAAATGACTGGAGATAGTATCTGCATATTGCGAAAACAGTGTAAAAATGATTTGTTCAGGACTTTGATTGCAGAATTCAGGAAATGATTCTTGTCTTAATGTGTCAAACACTGCTCCGGTCCTTTCACACAGCCTTTAAGTAATGTTTACCTCTGCTGGCGATCTCTTGAGCTGTGGCTTTTCCAATGCCGCTGTTTGCTCCAGTGATCATAAAGGATCTCCCGCCTAGATTCACCTCAAGGTCTGAGGGGTTAAAATGCTTTGCTGCAGCCTCATAACCGCTCCTATACAGTCCAGAGTACACAAAGACAGAGGGAGCAATAAAAGGAGAGAGGAGAAATTACATACTGCGCATTGAGCATTGATATCTCCAGTCAAGTCATGACATTGTTGTGTTGCATAGAGCTGTGCAATTAGTTTTCCCATTTTAATCAAGAGAAGATCAAGAGAAGTAGTTTCTAGTCATCTGATCATGTTGGGTCTTTTGAATCAACAGACATTCCTCTGTCAGTAAAAGCATATGGTTTGGAGCAGAGTTCAGACTTTCACTGTATTTTGTATTAAATGGCACTTATTAAAAGTCGGTATAGTTTATGTTCAGGAAAAAAAAAATATTAAGCAAGATCAGTGTATCTGTATAACACAATTTGTACACAAAGTAATTAAAAGAGCTTTACAGAATAAGAAAGTCATTAATATCACAATACAAACAAATTAAAATCATACAATCATCTTGTATATTAAATGCCACTTTAGTACATTCCAAACTTTACTCTAGTTAAAAGTGCACTACCTTTTATGGTGGAGGATACTCTACCTGCTTGTTTCCATTGATATGTTATTGCTTTGCCTGGAAAGCTCCACAGTATGGCATTAAACGTACCTATTTCCATGGAGAGGTCATATCAGTGGCAACCCCACTCTTCACAATAAAAGCATGTTTTTCAAGGTAATTTATCTGCAGTAAAACAAGAGCAAGACAGATACATTTGATGCCATACTGGGGGACATTCCAGGCAAAGCATGGAAACAAGCAGGTGGCACCAGAAAAGTTACATAGTGTACCTTTAGTACAAGTACATAACATTACAATAGTGACAAACAGAGGACATGTTTAGTAAAAGTAAATGTGGAGAAAAAAAGAAAAAAAAAAGAAAATATGTTATTCAACTGTTAACTACAATATAACAACACCTGTCACTAGGTTCTCGATAATAGTTGTACTACATGTTTCAAAAATAGAATCTTCCACTGTTTTTTAATGCAAAGAGCAACTGGTTCATTGATAATGCACATGCTGTGTCAATATTTTATTTACCTTTGCATGTCTACACAAAAATCATTGAATCTATTCACCCTCCATGTTAAAGTTTTATAACAGCAATTGCCACAATAGTTCTTTGTTTCAGCTGGGATTAAATCAACTTGAATTTCCAGACAATTTGTATGATCTTTTACTGAGAATAAATAAAGACATTTTGTAATACTGATTTAGGCTTACTGCATTAACAATAGATATAGGCTTAGTTGTAGTTAGATGTAGGAAATAAACATTGATCCAATTAACCTAGAGGCAATTTGAGGTCACACAAGACTCCAATTAATTGACATTGGCATTTTCTAAACTCTTATATCAAAAGCTATATCAGACAGAATCATATTATAGAAAATGTGAATGCCCAATTTAGTAATGAATAAAACAGCTATACCTCCAAAGCTAAAACAAATGCCTCAGACGCGTGAATTACTCAACAACTCATGTCCACACCTACCTCGTATACTCCTGCATGCCTTTCAAAAACCACACCGCATTTCTATAGATCGACATTTTGGCGAAACAGCTGCTTCATAAAACTGACAAAAAATCCTCTCTAAATGAAAAACGGCGACTTTTAAGGGCGTAGAAGTATTAAATGTTTCATAAGAATGACTTGTTTTCGTTATGTATGGAGTAAAGGGGAGTGGCTTAGGGATCACGTGTCCAAAACCACGGAACAGGAAGTTAGCGTTGTAGTGGCTAAAAGCTATGCTAATCTAGAATGGCCAACAAAAAGCATTAATTTGACTATATTATAAAATCTATAGCATTTGTATCAACATCAGTCAACATTTCACTAGTATAAGGAGGTACTTGTACATGTACTATTTTGTTTAAATCTAGTTTACTAGCGAAATATTCCTCCTGTTTTGATTGTATTGAAATTAACACCACGCAATAAATTATCAGATTTTATTATAAAATTTAAGGATTTCATAAATACATGTTGATGGCGAAGAAAATTTAGCAAGATATTAAAGATAATTTGAAAAGATAAGGAAATAGTTTGGTGATTATGGTTTATCAGCGCTATATTTCGCAGAGAGAGCATAGTTGTCAGGATGGCCGAGTGGTCTAAGGCGCCAGACTCAAGGTAACTCCTTCCTCTGAAATGGGGCTTCTGGTCTCCGAATGGAGGCGTGGGTTCGAATCCCACTTCTGACAATAACTTTTTACCCTAAAGATAAAGCAAATACGGTATATGCGTTTTCCAGTAGTTCACACGACTTTTATGTATAAACCACGTTACGCGTTTTGATAGGTTTGATATTTGTGTAGCGTTATTGTGTAAAAGAATTGGAGTTAAAACAACAAATGCCGTGTGGTAACTAAAACTGCATTGCACGTTTACCTGAAAATTCTGTCGCACATTTTGCATCTTGTGCGTTGGATTCCTTTTTTTTCTTTTTACGTTTTTTTTTAATGCTTATTTAAGATAGCAAGTGCAGAATTCCTGAATACAGTTTTTTCGTAACAATTGTGGTTTTACGAACCAAAGTTTTTTTTTTACTCTCTATTTAATTAAGTTGCCTGTTTTCTGAGGTTACGATGCCACAGCTTATTCTATTAAAAAATGAATGCCGAAAATAAAATAAAATAGTGCAAACTGAAGTGCATGTAGCTACCAGTACCACTAGATGGCAGTCTAATACAACAGTAACAGTCTTTCAACATGGAACTTCTTGTGTCAACTAAATGGAGCTAGTATCACACAGCAGACTACACTTGCAGGACTAAAGCAATCGAGCAGTGTAGGTCAATGTGAGTCATGTTTGTGGAGATGCAAGTCCATTCCCAGTATGGGTGGATACGTTTAATTTTTTTTTTAAGAGCAATTAAAACATCTAAAATGAAAGTAATATAGTGTAGTGTGTGAATTGTGAGTTGAATTTGGATGCTGGCTTCTGGAAACAGTACAGACCTCTTCAGTGGTATAATGAGGCCTGAGCTTCACAAAGGCCAAAACGTTACTCTAATGCATCAGAGCTGGAGGAGATCCAGTCAGGACAGGCATTTTATAATAAATGTAATGTTTTGGTTAATAGAAAGTGGAAAATGTAGGCCTTAAGTAAAAGTACAGATACATGTCTAAAGATTTAATCAGTACAAGTGCTGCCAAATGTGTACATAAGTAAATACGTGTGAAAAATACTCCACAAAGTTGGATACTAGTTAATATTTTCATGGAGTTTTTATAAAGATGCGTTAAAGGGCAATCAGAATATTCTTTGAGCTCTCCACCAGAAAAGCTACACAATGCGACTTTAATTTATCTTTCTTGATCATTCCATTGTCTCTTCTCTCAGACCCAAATTAGACTGAGCACTTAGTTTGAATTGTTTGTTCCATGTCCATCCTGAAGTGGCCTCTCAGTGTCCAGTCTGTTTGGTCTGGGCCTCAGTCCGGTTTCAGTCCGGTCTACACCTGGTCCACTTTTCTTCCTTCTGCTCAGTGTCTTGTTTTGAATTAAAATCGTGTGAACAACTCTCTCTGCATACTTCTCTTTTACAGACCCACTCAGTCTGGACTTGATGCCGGCTGTAGACCCTTTAATCCCCTGTTTAGCATTCCAGGACCAAACCAGGACTAAGCCAACACCAAACCAGGACTAAACTAAAACTAAACCAGGACTAAGCCAAGACTAAATTAGGACTGAACCAGGACTAAAGTAGGACTAAACCAGGACTAAAGTAGGACTAAACCAGGACTAAGTCAAGACCAAACCAGGACTAAACCAGGACTAAACTAAAACTAAACTAGGACTAAACCAGGACTAAACCAGGACTAAGCCAAGACCAAACCAGGACTAAACTAAAACTAAACCAGGACTAAGCCAAGACTAAACTAGGACTAAACCAGGACTAAACCAGGACTAAAGTAAGACTAAACCAGGACTAAGCCAAGACCAAACCAGGACTAAACTAAAACAAAACCAGGACTAAGCCAAGACTAAACTAGGATTAAACCAAGACTTAACCAGGACTAAACCAAGACTAAACTAGGACTAAACCAGGACTAAAGTGAGACTAAACCATGACTAAGCCAAGAGCAAACCAGGACTAAGTCAAGACAAAACCATGGGACCAAACCAGGACTGCCAAATTCAAACCAGGACTAAACCAGGTCTAAACTAAAACTAAAGTAGCACTAAACCAGAACGAAATTAGGAAAACAACAAGACTTAACCAGGATCCAATAGGACTCAAACAGATAAGAAACCAAGACTAAAACAGGACTAAATACAAGCCAGTAGTAAGCTAAAAGTGTACAATGGATTTCCAGGACTGAATTAGGACTAAACCACAACCAAACCAGGACTAACTATTGCCATGACGCCATCCAAAATACAAAAAAATAAGAAAATAAGAAGTATATTGTCATGGGACAATGTCAATCTAATTGTGACATTTATATGGCCTGATACTTATATAATGAACAGTTCTTCTTAATCTGACTGCAGACACTCTGAGGAACAGAAGTGGAGGAGTTCAGACGTTCCCAGGTCCCATGTGTCAGGTCCAAGTTGGTCAGACAAAGGCCAAAGGGTGAATGAACTCAAGACTGGGACTAAGCACTCAACCTATTAACACTGATGCCCCAAATCCTGCATTATACAACAATATACTGAGAAAATGTGCCCTGTGTTTGTGGAGAGAAAGAGAAGGAGGGAGGGAGAGGGGGAGACAGAGAGAAAGAGATGGAGAGAGACAAGGAATGATGATGGTGAGTTGAAGAAGACAAGTTTCAAAGTTAATATTACATGAATCTACTCTAACAGTCAACAGTTTGGACACATGTTTTTCATTCATTCTTCTTTATTTTCATGGTCATTTGCATTGTAGATTCTCACTGAAGGACACATCTGTTATGTAGTAAACAAAAATAAAGTCAAAATAGCTCAAAACGTATTTTAGATTAAAAACTACGGTAATTAAAAAATAAATAATAATAAATAAAATAAAATAGCCACCCTTTGCTTTGAATTGAGACTCCCATAGACTTGAGAGAAGGACAAGGGTTTGCAGCTCTGTCGACGAAGCAAAGTGCAGCTACTTTGAAGATATGAATGTAAAATATAAGACATATTTCACTTTTTATTTTGCTACATAATTCCATATGTCTTGCATTATACATTTGCTGCCTTCTGTATTGTATAGTATATATAAAATGTAGAAAGTAGTAAAAAATAAAGAAAAAAAAAGCTAGTCAAGTAAGAAGTGAATTTGTTTAAAAATACATATCCCAAAGCAAATCACAAAATCTAGACCTTAACTAAACAAATCAAAAAACAAAACAAGATAAATATTTAAAGATTCACTACGTAACTTTTTAGGTGGAGCTTGTCCCTATGGAGATGTGGTTGCTTTTCCTGAAGTGTTGGAAACAGCATGGAATTAAATTTGTCTCCATGGAGAACAGCCATTATCAGCCCGTCCATAGTTAGAATGTATGTTTTTCACAGTATTTTTGAGCAATAAAAATGTATTCAATGTAATTAAGTAAGTTTAACGCCATACTGTGGAACATTCCAGGCAAAAAGCAGTGCAATCTTCATGGAAACAAGCAGGTGGCAACTCACACAAATAGAAAAGTTCCACAGTTCACCTTTACGTTGGTAGCGCCGTGCCACTTGTTTAGTAGTAAATTAGTTATAGTAGTAGTTTTCCACTTGGAATTGTGAGTTTTTTGAATAGTGACCATCTTGGGTTCAACCAGGTTCCAGACTGAGCAACATAAGGGTCCTTCTTTGATGCCACATTTGCACTTTCCCTTTGACTTCCACACCATTTACATACTCAAGTCCTATCAACCGCCCCAAAACTTGTCCCGTCTCAAGCACCCAATTAGTTCAAGCCAAATTAGTCTCGAGACAAAAGCTTCACAAATTAAGTCAATTCTTTATAAGACTTTCCAGGTCCTTCTTCCTGTTCAGAATACACGCATAGGAGACAAGCAGGACACTTTGAAATGAGTGACAGCGGCACAGTGCTGGGAGGGCGTAGTAGCATTAGCATGTCCACACAGTACTAATGGAGTGATTAGCAGCCTCCCTCCCTCAGGTTAAAGCCCATAGAGATGCATGTGTTGTTTGTTTGCTCAGAGCTTTTGTCGATCAGAGAGGACGGCCCCGTGACATGGAGCGGACCAGAGCGGACTTCCTGTTTCAAACCACAGCTGTGACCCGTGGCAGTAGAGAGAAGAAGTAGAAAAAGTAGAAATTCAAATGTTAAAACTGGAGCAAGACCATAAGCAGAAGGAATGAATTTACACCGTACACCTAAGGAAAAACAGACGTGCATAGGCTATTTGACATCCTAGTATTCCTGTATCCATCATAGTAGGCTATACTGCATTAGAAACATGTCAAAATAATAGTACTTTACCTTGGATATATATAAGTGACAAGCAGTGATGGAAGAAATACTCAATTTTGTAAAAGTACAGATAGCAGAGCCAAAAAATACTCAAGTAAAAGTGTGACATGAAAAAAATCAGTTTAAAAATGTGCTTAAAGAGTCAAAAGTAAAAGTATTTCACACATTTTGGACTCTTATAGGGCTTTAAATGTAGTGATTTTGATTTTTTTTTTGTTCAACAGAAACACCTGAATTGATCGAACTGTTTTTAATTGCATATTTTTGTTTGCTCAAATTATGAATGTGTTAAAAATAAACCCTTTTACTTTTCAGTCTTGTTCAAAAATGCAGTGGAGTAGAAAGTACAGACACCTGCTCTCAAATGTAGCGAAGTTAAAGTAAAATGTGTCCACTTAAAAATGCACTTAAATAAAACATAGATACTTAACGCAACTTTTACTTTATGAGTGACACGATCCAGTATTTCACCATATTTGTGTATTTGTAATCTCCATTAAACTCCACAGGCTTATAGTTTATTCAGTTTTGTTATAATCTGAAAATCAATAGGCCACTTTACTATAATTTGGTCAGCGCTAAACGGCACAGGGGCAGCATGTATTTGGTATGACACTTGCATGGTTCACGGAAACAGAAAGTTAAAACCATACTTTGGAACATTATCCATGGAGATAGATACATTTTAGGTTGTACGGTGGAATATTAGGCCTAGATCACGTCAGGTTTGTGGAGATGCAAGCCTGCTCAATGTAATGACGCATTTTTTTCAGTGCTATAAAAGTTACGCTGTTTCTGTGCTGAAATAAAAGTAAAAAAGTACTTTTCATATGATCTCAGGAATTATTTTAACCATGTTTGTGGTTACCTCCTGACTAAAGGTTTCGAGTACAAGGTTCAGCTTTGAGCAAACTAAAATAAATACACAAAATTACAAGAAAAATGTAGAAATTGATTCATATTTTTACTGTTGACCAAAATATGTATAATTGCCTAATCAATATCAGTTTATTTAACAACAAATTAACAAAACTTATGTGAAAACCTTTAACTTTTTACGTACATTTTTCAGCAGGTGTGTAAATACTTTTTTCATGTGTTACTTTTACTTTCACTCGAGTAACGTTTTACCTCTGTATCTGCACTTTTAGTTAAGTAACAAAACTAGAGTACTTCACCCACTACTGATGTTTTTCAGTGCTGTAAAAGTTACGCGTTGGGGTTTAAGGCGCATTTAAGACCTGTAACTTTTTCCAAACTTAAATCCGTCGCCCTGTATGTGACCCATATGTCCTTGTACGCTTGTATTCTTTCACATTTACAAATCAGACTCGTCCAAAACCTGTTTCTGTGCCGGTCCATCTTTGTGAGTGCACGTGCATGTTTTCTAATGCTGCCAGCTCTGCCCCACACGCCAATATGGAGCTTCATTCAGACCCGCAGCCTCTCAGTCAAATAGTAGGAGGGTCCGAAGCGTTTAGCGTCCTG
Organism: Periophthalmus magnuspinnatus; assembly: GCF_009829125.3. Taxonomy (NCBI): domain Eukaryota; kingdom Metazoa; phylum Chordata; class Actinopteri; order Gobiiformes; family Gobiidae; genus Periophthalmus; species Periophthalmus magnuspinnatus. The sequence continues at coordinate 20,645,627 of NC_047146.1, forward strand.
TCCCAAATAAAGAAACAACATTGGCGATTGTGAATTTGACACATTAAATAGCCACGGTAATTAGCATGTGCCTGTTTAGCGCTATAGTATTCAGCTTGGACTTGAATTGGTTTGGTTCTGCCCTGTCCATCATGGCCGCCTTTCACTTCGGACCACCCCATTTGCGGCTATTATTTTACCTCACGCCTCTACAGCTTTTCAACGTCGCTCATAGCAATCGTGCTTTCTCTATACGCCAACCTCCCCCCCCCCCTCACCTCAATCAAAACAAATTAGGACGATAATTAGCCGCTACAGTTGCTAAGCTTGGTCAGAGGCTAATCGTTCTAGCATTGCGACCGGTTACGTTTTAAAAATGCGATTGAATGCGTTTTTTTGTTGGGAAAAGATTAATTGTAGCAGCGGTAATGATTAGATTGCGGTTTAAATTTGGCGTTTTTTATGGTAATTGTAGTGTTGACGTAGCACGCTGTCGGGGTTATATGCCTGTAAAAGAGCAAAGTACGGCTCAGCGTGGTACCAAAGTCGCTTTTGTGTAGCAGTTCGCGTTTGCCGTATTTCCTCTGTCACATTAGCGAACGTCAAACTGCAAAGTACAAGTCTATGGGAGTCTAGAGTAGTATTTTCTTAAATGCAGTAGGATCAGTCAGATTTCTGGAGAATAAGGTCTATGTTGTTTTGCAAGTAGTGGTGGAAGGTAACGAAGTACAACTAGTAAAGTACTGCACTTAAGTCGAATTTGTAGGTGTCTGTACTTTACTTGAAGACATTTTACAGTTGGTATGTTTTACTTTTACTTCTAATTGAGAGCAGGTGTCTGTACTTTCTACTCCACTACATTTTTAACTGGACTGAGATGTTAAAAGTACTTTTCGTATGATCTCAGGAATTATTTTAGTTAACCGTAGTTATTTTAGTTTGTGGTTACATTCTGACTAAAGGTTTTGAGTACAAGATTCAGCTTTGAGCAAACAAAAATAAATAAAATTCATAAGAAAAGTTAAGAAATTGATTCATATTTTTCCTGTTGACCAAAAATGTTTAGAATTGTATAATCAATATCAGTATATTTAACAACAAATTAACAAAACTTATGTGAAATACTTTTACTTTTTACCCTTTAAGTACATTTTTAAACGGGTGCTTAAATACCTTTACTTAAGTAGATTTTTTTCATGTGATATTTTTACTTTTACGTGAGTAACGTTTTACCTCTGTATCTGTACTTTTAGTTAAGTAACAAAACTGAGTACTTCATCCACCACTGATGGTTTGTGTGCCAGACCTGCAAAAAATTATTAATTATGTGTTAAAAATATGGTTTTAATGTTTTTTCGTTCTCCCTTCTCCCATCAAATAATGTTCCATAGTCTACATAGTCCACTGGTGTCTGACTGACTGCAGGCAAGACACAAATATATAAATAAATAAATAAAATATGTTTATGAATATTATTTTTAATTAACCAGCTGCTCTCTACCAACCCTGCACTGTAAATATTTCTTGAGTTATAATGTAATATTTGTTTGTTGTTTAAAAAAAAATTGCCATTCTGACCCTTCTGTCTCTCTCACTCTCTCTCCTTTCTCTTTTCTCTCCCTCTAACCACCTTTCTTTCACTTTTTCTTTCCCTCCCTAAATCTCTTCCCAATCTATTTCTCTCTCTCCATCTCCCTGCTCTTCCCCTCTCCCCCTTCTGGCTTCCCTTTATTGACACTCCTTCTCTCCCTTCTCTCTCTCCCACTCTCCTTCTCTTGTCATCTTTCTTCCCTCTCTCCAGCACTCTCTCTGTCACTCCCCCCTATTTCTCTTCCCCTCTCCCCCCTCTTTCCTCTCTCTCTTTCTCTTCTCTCATCTCTTTTTTGCTTATTAGAAATGCCTCTGTTCCTAAGCCATTCTCTCCTCCTATAACTTCTCCTCATTTTCCTCTTCCTCTTCTCTCTACTCCTTGTCCTTTTCCTCCTCCATCTTTTCCTCTCTCTCTCTTTCTCTCCCTCCCTCTTCTTCTTTCCTCTTATCTCTTTTTTTGCTTATTAGAAATGTCCATCCACCTTTTCCTCTTCCTCTCTGTCTCTCTCTCTTCCTCTCCCCATGCCTCACTCTCTCTCTCTTTCTACCCCCCTCCCTCGCTCTCTGCATTAGTATGGAAATGAGCCAGGGTCTGACAGGTGGCCGGTCGACAGCTCAATTAAACCACTCATTAAGCGGGCGAGTTAACGAAGTGCAGCCCCAGTGCGGCGTGATGGAGCAGAGGCTACACATGTCCCTGAAAGACGAGGAGATGGAGAGACTGCACCATCAGAGGTTACACACAGAGGGAGACGGACATGTCTAATAAGAAGGGAAGAGATGAGAGGAGAGAGAGAGAGGGGGAGAGGGAGAGGGAGAGAGGGGGGGAAAGGAGGAGAGAGAGTGGCTTAGGAACAGAGTTAGATGGACATTTCTAATGGGCAGAGAAGAGATGAGAGGAGAGAAAGAGAAGGAGGGAGGGAGAGACAGAGAGAGGGCGAGAGGGAGGGATAGGGAGAGACAGAGAGAGCAAGAGAAGGACAGAGAGAGAGAGAGAGGGAGAGGGACAGAGAGAGGGGGGGGGAGAGAGAGAGGAAGAGGGGGGGAAGGAGGAGAGAGAGTGGCTTAGGAATAGAGTTGGATGGACATTTCTAATGGGCAGAGAAGAGATGAGAGGGGAGAAAGAGAGGGAGGGAGAGTGAGAGAGAAGCAGGGTGGGAGAGAGAGGGGGGCAGAGACAGAGAGGAGAGAGGAGAGACAGAAGTAGAGAGAGACAGAGAGAGCAAGAGAGGAACAGAGAGAGAGGGAGATGGAAAGAGAGAGAGACAGAGAGAGGGACAGAGAGAGAGGGGGAGAGGGAGAAAGGGGGAGAGAGAGAGGAAGGGGGGAAGGAGGAGAGAGAGTGGCTTAGGAACAGAGTTGGATGGACATGTCTAATGGGCAGAGAACAGATGAGAGGAGAGAAAGAGAAGGGAAGAGAGAGAGGGGGGGGAGAAAGAGACAGAGAGGGGGGGTAGAGATAGAGAGAGGAGAGAGACAGAGGGAGAGACAGAGACAGAAAGAGACAGAGAGAGGGAGAAAGGGAGAGAGGGAGAGAGATAGAGGGACAGAGAGAGACAGGGAGGAGAGAGCGAGAGACAGAGATAGAGAGAGGAGAGAGAGGGAGACAGAGAGACAGAAAGAGACAGAAAGGGAGAGAGCGAAAGAGACAGAGAGAGGAAAGAGAGAGAGACAGGGAGAGACAGAGAGAGAGGGGGGGAGACAGAGAGAGCGAGAGAGATAGAGAGAGGGAGAAAGACAGAGAGACAGAGAGATACAGCGAGAGAGAGAGAGGAAAAGGTGGAGGAGGGAAAGGAGGAGAGAGAGTGGCTTAGGAACAGAGTTAGATGGACATTTCTAATGGGCAGAGAAGAGATAAAAGGAGAGAAAGAGAGAGAGAGGGAGAAAGAGAAGTGGGGAGGAAAAGGGAAAGGTGGAGAAGGAGGAGAAAGACTGGCTTATGAAGAGAGTTAGATGGACATTTCTAATAACCAGAAAAGCGATGACAGGAGAGATGGAGCGGGAGAGAGAGAGAGGGAGAGACAGAGAGAGAGAGAGAGAGAAAGGAGAAAGAGGAAATGGTGGTGGAGGAGGTTGGATGGACACTTTTAATAAGCAAAAAAGAGGTGAGTGGAGAGAAGAGATAGAAATAGAAGAAGGAGGAGAGAGAGAGGGAGAGGGAGAGGGAGAGGAGTCAATCAAGAGTCACCTGAAAACACAATAATGAGTTAATGACTGGAAAAAGAAAAGTTGGAGTCACTGTCACATTTTTCTGCTCAGTCTGTGTAATGACAAATGTCTCTGTTGGTGATTATCACTAAATGTACCATGAACGAATATTTTTTACCCTTTTCATTGCAATAAATAATTCTATTGTTTAACTTCTCATAAAGGTTGGTATTTTACATTTTTATTTCTTTATTTTGTATTATACATATTTCAAAAATGTATTGACACAGTGAACTATAGGAAGCTGAAATTCAATGATTAAAAAATATAAAATATATAGTTTTTTTGTTTTGTTTTGTTTTTTCTTAATATGTAACTTTCTGGAGGTAGAAATTCAACTGCATGAACATTTCCATGGAAACATACATGTGAAAGAGATGGATATAAGAGTCAGGTTTGTGGAGATGCAAGCCCACTGAGAGTAAAGACACATTTTTTCAATTTTTCAGTGCAATAAAAACATTCAAAAAGTTACATACTATGGCTTTAACCTCTTGCCAAACTTGGATCAACCATAATCTGACAGCTGAACCTTCTGTGGGGTCCGAGAAATAAATGTCCAAATGTTCGAGACTCCTCCTGTATCGTGTGCTGGTATTTGGGACATTATTTTAGGTCGTGCTTGTCCCCTGTCTCCCCCCTGACCCGAGCCCAACCCTGGGCTGACCTCTCCAGGACTCTGCAGCCTCTGTACGACCCCATCCATCAGAGCTCCAGTCTGCAGCGCCACAGAATGCTTTGTCCCATAACACACTCCTCTCCTCCACTCCTCCACTTTCCTACTCTCCTCCTCCTCTTCCCTCTCATTTCCTCCGCTTTTTTCCCACTGCTCCATCAAACTTAGACATTACACATCCTCCTATCCTTTCTTCTCTTCTTTTCATTGGCTTTCCTCCTGTCCTCCTTCACTCCTCTTCCTTTTCTCCTCCTCCACTACTCCTCTTCCCCTTCTCCCCCTCCAGCCCTATGCATTCCTCCTGTCCTCCTCTCTTCCTCCACCTTCTCTCCATCATTTAATTATGAGGAGAGCAGTGAAGAGGCTAGAGTAAACATAAGGACAAAAGTGTATATAAGTCATATATTGCAGTGGTTGTCTTTAGATAACAACAACTAGCATGCTAACAGTGCATCAGCATTACTTTCTGGTTGTAAGATAAAAATGCAATGTAATTAGACGCAGACAGTGGTCACATTTCTACCCTAAAAGTTGCTTTTATAATATATCTGAACTGGGGCAAGACCTATTGCCCATCACATGAAAAAATGGGGTTAAGCCACTTTAAAACTCACCTGTAACTTACAACCTGCAAAGCTGAAAGGTTTCACAGTACCACTTTAACTTTATTGTTTGTTTCATTGTTTTTTTTATATTTGTTTTTATGCAAAACCATCTCAAACTCGCGCCGAGCTCATATGAAATGGTGGCGGTTTGTGGGTGGTATTCACTGTGCTGGAGTGGATCTTTGATGTGGAGTTCTCTTTGATTCAGAAGAACAGGACTGAGAGAAGACTGAGGGAAGATGGCTTAATCTGCCACATGCTGAGTCAGGGCCATGGTCACACTATGAGACAGGAATGTCTGTCCAAAAACAGTTCAAGAAGTTCATCCTTCAAAGATCATTTTTCATGTCATCTTTTTCAGGCAAAGGCCCAAAAAACATAGGTATTTGGGGTCTTCATTCTAAAATTTCCATTGGATGAATACATATTTTAGACTCTTTAAAGTGAACGGCAATTAAAGTGGTAAACGATTTGAGTGCAAGCTATGTACATTTGCAGCTTTTCTGTTAAAAAAGTGTACTATGTGACATCACACATGACTGACCTAATTACAGCCAGGTCTTTCTGATTACAAACACCTGGTTACAGGGGCAGAGTTTGATGTGTGAATCTGTTAGAGTCTAACAGATTCACACATCAAACTCTCAAACTCATATATATATATATATATATATATATATATATATATATATATATATATATATATATATATATATATATATATATATATATATATATATATATATATATATACAGTCAATAATTCAGATGGTGCATTTAACATAGTTTTGACCTCATACTTTAAATAAGGCTTGAAATATTAATATTAGGGTTGTATGACAACACAATGTGATATTATTTAGGTGACATTGGTAGGATTACTCAAATTCATCACAAAAAGTACTGATTATGATCAATTGGGCCAGTTCAATTGAAGGCCTGATGGCCAATAAAAATTCGTCTGAGGGCCACATTTGGCCCCTGGGCCATAGTTTGGACACCCCTGTGTTAGACCAATCACACTGTTATACCCCAGAGCCCACCCCTCCTCCCCCCACTCACTCTCTGCTTTAGTCTGAGGTATTTAGCCCAACTTAAAATGTGTATGTTGTTTATGAATGTATCACTATAATTGCGTTTGTATTATTGAGTGCTTTTAGACTCAATTGTCAGTTTCAGCCACAGGTGCCCTAAGACAGCGAGCCAGAAGTGTGGGTGCTAATCTACTCCAGTAATCACACAGTTACTAAAACATTTACAGATCATTGAGGTGAGGTGTCGGGCTTAAGGACACATTGACCATATACTACACTGAAGATGGGAGTAGAACCACCAACCTTCACAGATGTTAGTCAGTTGTTCGAGAATTATTTCCGTCTGACTTAATAACATCTGCGTTTGAACAATATTACAGCATTTTCAGTTCAATAGTTTTGTACGCCCAGCAATAAGAGATCTATTACGTAAAATATTCATTAACACCATTTTGGATTTGGGTCCGACAGCACCAAAAATGTCCATAAATTATTGGGTTTAGTCCTGGGTCCTGGTTTAGTATTTGGGTTAGTTGGGTTCAGAAATGGTCCAAAACTACAACACAAGGCAACTATTAAAATTAAGTTAAAATAATTAACATGGCGCCAAAACAACGTAATGTAAACCTTTCTTACATCAGTGTATTCTGAGTTTCCTTTTCTGTACACTAACCCTACTACACATCGAGACCACTGCTTTCACCGTGTTAAGTTGCATCTCTACATGTTGCTCCTATCGCCTCATTTTTGAATCTTTTGTTTGCTCTTGTTGTCCATTCGCTTAAAAAAATTCCCACAAAACAAGAGCCCTGTGCTGTTTTACCATGACAATAACTGCAAATCCAGCTTACACCATTCCCAATCCCAAATGTGCACCGGACAATGCCCTTCTGTGTCCTCACTCCATTAAAAGCCTTGATCTGCAGCTCCGTTGAATATGTTAATCCTCCAGGACCCCCACTGCCCCAGTCGCTCTCCCTTTGCCCACGACGAGAAGGGGATCTGGGGGTACACTTGAGCAGAATCGGCCCCTGATTGAGTGGAGGTACTGGAGGTAATCCTATTGACCAGGGCCGGGACATATGGCGAACGCATCAGCCTCTCCACTGGTACAGTCAGGGGCACTCCACCAGATTCTATCCCACTCTCGGGCCACCGTGCCGGGGTAGGGGAGATCAGGCGGGTTGCTTCTGTGGCCCAGATGGAGATGGAGTGGCATTAGTTTAGTGCTTATAAGTTGTGTCTAGAACAATGGAGGAATGAGGAGAATGACGTCAGACCCGCGGGTTTCAATGGAGGTGAGATGAAGAAGAGATGAGGTGAAGTGCAAGTAGCAAAGTTATTTAGAGGATTTATCAAGAGAGACTTCTGTTTGTGCAAAGGAGAAAGTTATTTGTGCTGAAGTCGGAAAAATATTTTACAGTGAAAGCCAGATTTTCATTGTATAACTACTATTTACCCGTAGTGGAAGGTAATGAAATAAAAGGAGTAAAGGAATTTTTATTACTATTTGAGACCTGCAGAAAAGACTGAGGGTTTATTTTTAACACAATAACTTGAGCAAAAAATAAATAAATAATACAAAATAAATAAAAATATATAATAAAATAAATAATAATAAAATAAATAATAAAACCAGCTACAAAAAAAAAAAAGATTTATTCAGTTGTTTCTGTTGAAAAAAAATATCAAAATCAGCATGAAATACTTTTACTTTTTACTCCTTAAGTGCCTTTTTAAACCTGTACTTTAATACTTTTACTTAAGTAGATTTTTTCATGTCATACTTTTACTTGAATATGTTTTTGCTCCAGTATCTGTACTTTTACTTAAGTAACAAAATGGAGTACTTCTTCCACCACTGCTATTAACACATTTACTATTAATACTTGAATGATCTAAAATGAGAAAAAATAAAACGATCTCGCTTTCACTCAACTTAAAGAGGTGGTAATACATAAAACATTCATTTATTTATTTTTTACCATGTTATAAAATTATTCCTGTTGTTCTAAAACACGACTGAAGACATTTTAGATGCCATTCATGTATGTTTTTTGTGACGTCCCTTATCGAACCCTCCAGTCCTATGTCACCTATGCACTCACACGACAATTCTCCATAAATATAAAATATATATATATATATATATATATATATATATATATATATATATATATATATATATATATATATATATATAAACAACGACTCCAATGTGCAGTAGTTTCATTAGCGGAATACATGCTGATTGTGCTCTGAAGGGGGAGCGACTTAGCATGGAGAGCAAAGGGAGAGGGGAAGTAAGATAGAAGTAAAATAGTCCATCTTTAAATATGAAGGTATTTGAGTGATTGCTTAAAGAAGATTTTTTTTTTTTTTTTTTTTTGTCAACAGCTTTATATATTGTATTTCTTGCTGTTTTGCTGTGTGTTCGTTGTGGGGGGCAGGCTTTTTGCTACTAACCCAATCCCTTTCACTCTGAGCTGTTTCTATTGGCATATGGTTGATCCTGCTCCAATGTGTCCATGTAACCAGAAAACTCTCTTTTCACAAAACCGCTATTCTAAAACGGAACAGCCGGATTAAATGTAATGTGGTCCCGCGCACAGCAGCAGGGGGGCGCTATACATGCTCTAGGGTGATTACACAGAGACATGAGGGTTACGGATGGCTTAACATACAACTTATGATAATCAGCTGGTCCAGAATATGCCATTGGTAAAAGTGTGCATTTTAAGCATATGGTTGGGTATGGGTGGTACATAGGCACATTTAGTCTTTTAATGCTCTATCATGGATTATTTCTGCTTTTTCGAGGATTTTCGATCTGCACACTTTTGAATTTATTTAGTATCTGTATTTTTATCATTTTAAAAATTTTTTGTCTTCATAACAAGTCAATAAGTCATAACAAATGTCTTAAAAAAAGCATAGATCTATAAAATTAGCTGAAATCATAATTATAATTTTTAATAAAAAGCTGCATAACTGCATGTCAACGTGGAGATAGACACAGTAGTGCTTCTTCTAGCATTAATTTGGTTTCTGGTGTCCCCTCTCCACTGATCTGATCTGTAACGTGGTCTGGAGACACCACTTGCTTTTCACCATTCAGAGAAATGATGCATTGTGGGACATTCTAGGCAAATCAATAACATTTTCAAGCAAATGGCATACCTCATACCACAAATATTACGCATTGCAGCTTTAATAAAAATATTATTTACTAATAACTAATACTAATATTAGTACTAATAATACTAATAGTATTGAATAAAGCAGCTTCAGTCCTACAATCTTTTCATAATGTACATTTTTAAACAATGCAATGATTCATTTTAATGTAGGTTAATTCCCAACATTCCCAGTTTAAGTCTTCCTCGCCTCCTACATTGGCGTGTCTGGTCCCTGTCTGCTTCCTGTTTACTTTTTCCTAACGAACCTTTGGACCAATCACAACTCGCCGCCAATAAATGAATTTTTGAAAGTTAATGACCTTCGTGTTGGATTATAATGTGGTCTCACGCACACACAATGCTCACCAGTGTGTTATGCTAAAGCAGGCCTATTGTTACTGTTTAATTAATGGGTATTTTTGAGTATCCTAACATGGGATTAGCATATTCATAAGGAGGACATCTTTCAGACAGCTTTGCCTGGATCTGGACTGGTCTTGTTTTGGTCGGGCCCATACACAGACCGGTTTGTTGACCCCACGTCCCGGCCCATTAGCTCCCATGATCCTCTCTGTTTCCAGACGCTGGGAGCAGTGCACATTTAGCGCTTGAGCGAGCAGGAGCGCACCGTGACACAGATCATTTGCATATTGCACCATAAGGACAGGCAATATGTCCAAATATGGAAGCAGGTTAATGTCACATTTATAAGACATGGTGAACAAAAATAATATGTTTATCATTTATAAACAGTACATATCCAATGAAAAATCTTGATATTTTGGTATTTTTAGTTTGTTGTGACATTGATTTTGCAATATATTGTATAGCAGTAGATTATAAAATGACCCACAGAAGTGCAGAAATGTGTCACTTTGTGCTCTTGTCAGGAAGACCAAACTGCAGGGGACAGAGTTGAGTTTTTTATATTTTTATATTTATTGGCAATATTCTAGCTTGGAATACTTTCAAAATAGCAATTTTGATATAATTTTGTAAATGTGTGCACTGTAGTGTTTGCAATATTATGTAAAATAATAATATACTACATAATATATGTATCATACAAATAGAATTACTTATTATATACTTCAGCTGACCAAAGTGTTTGAAAATAAAGTACATGAAAATAAAAGTACATGAAAAAAACACAAACCCCCCCCAATAATCAGATAATATGATACACAAGCAAAGAACTGTAAAGCAATAAAACACCAATAAAACACCAAGATATCCTCTAGCTGGTATTAAATGCCAGGGAGGAGAGTCTCAGTCTAGTCTTAAACTGCAGGCAGAGGGCGCTGGTCCATAGTGTGGATGCTGCCACAGAAAAGCCTCTGTCACCTCTGGTCTTGACCTGGCTTTGCGCACAGCTGGAAAAGCTGGTCAGCTGTTAAAACTATACTTCCAATACTGGAATATTAATGCCAAATAAATATTTCCATGGAAACAAGCAAGGCCCTCCTCCAGGCCAAAGTCATGTTTGTGGAGATGCAAGCTCACTCACTATAAAGGTCTAATTTTGAAAGTAACATGCTTTTATTATTATTTTTTGTTAAAATTACATAGTGTGGCTTTAACTAGGCCAGAACTCTAACCAAACCCAGAACTAAGGCAAAATGGGGACTAAACCTGGATCAAAGCAGAATGATTGCCACACTGCCACATCATACCCTGGAACTTTATTCTCAAAATTCACACCGTTTCATAACAAATATGCAAATGAAAAATAAATATAAATCCAATTATTATAATGAGCCCAGAAGTCACTATATGTTTATCCTACTACACCAAAATGATCCTCATACACTCATTTTCCTTAACCCCATTCCAAATAAACTCAACTGCAGAAGGTTAATTATAATGTGAAACCAGGGAAAATGTTCCTAAGTCAATCATTGCTCCTCTGTGTTGTGTTTATCGTATCGGCGGGAGGGACAGCAGCACAGAGAATATAACCTTTTCAAACACGTCCTCCGTAAACACACTATAATTACTGCTTATTAGCCACTGTAGGGCCATTAGCCACTTTAGCTAAGGTACTCGTTAGAGGGGGAGGGATGGAGAGGATGAGAGAGAGATAGAAGATGAGGGAGGGGTAGAGAGAGAGAAAGCAGAGAGAGGTGAAGAGACAGAAAAAGATAGAAACAGAGAGGGAGGAAGAGTGAGAGAGAAGTAAGACAGAAAGAGGGGAGAGGAGAGAGATAGTCAGCTCGTTAGCAAGTATCTGTTAAACCCAAACAAATGCTCAGAGGGACAGCCCGAGCGTGCAGCCTGCGGGACGTTGATTTGTTTTAATGGAGCCGCAGTTAAACAGGTGTGAAAACAACTGTGCTACAGACACAGTGCGGAGCTGTTTGGAGTAATCAGACAGACAGATATAACTGGATACATAGATCGATCTAGGTTTGCAAATGTCCTAATTCTTTGTGTGAAACTTGTAGCATGGTTGAGTTGAGATTAGTGCTGCTACCTCAAAGCAAGAAGGTCCTGGGTTTGACTACTGGGTGGCATGAGGCTTTTTTCATGTTCTCCTTGTGCCTGTGTAGCACCAACACTATGTACATCAGGCTCCTCCTCGGGGGAGGACTCAGTGGAACTATCTTGGTTAAATAAACAATTAAAACTTTCATCAGTCAATATTTTGTAATGAATAAGAACCAGTTTTTTCAAAAGGTTCCTTCACCACTTACCCCTTTGCACCCTGTGTGCCCTTTACATGCCCCCTTCTACTGCCCCGTGATGGCAACGGACCAGAGCAGTGTCGTGCCAAGACCAGGCAGAGTTGGCCGTTTGACACGTATCTCCTTTTCCCCCTTCCCCTCTCTCTTTCTCTCTTTCCTCCTCTTCCTCCTCTTCTCTCCCCCTCTCTCCTCCTTTTTATTCGTCCCTATCCCCCTTCTTCTCTCTTTCTGTCTCTGTTTTGATCCATTCTTTCACAGCGTTAGTATTTGGACCAGGATTTGGCTGGTCCAAACAGTAACGCTCTCTCTCTCTCCCTCTTTCTCGCTCCCTCCCTGTTGGCCGTTGGACTAGAATCCCTCTATTCCCCACCCTCTCACTCTCTCTTTCTTCCTCCTCCTCTCGCCCCCTTTTTCTCCCACCCTCTCTTTCTCCCTCCCTCTTTTTCCCTTTCTGTTGGCCGTTGGACTGATATCCCCCCCCCCCCCACACACACACACACTCCTCCTCCCCTCTCCTCTTCACTCCCCCTTTCTGTTGGCCGTTGGACTGGTATTCTCCTCCTCTTCCCCTCTCCCTCTCCCTCTCTCTCTCTCACTCTCACTCTCACTCTCCTCCTTCTCTCTTTCCTACCCTCTCCTCCTCTCTCCTCCTGTCTGTTGGCCGTTGCACTGGTATCCTCTTACTCTCCCTCACTCTCCTCCCTCCCTCTTTTCCTCCCCTCTCCTCCTCTTCCCCTCTCACTCACTCTCCTCCCTCCCTCAATTCCCCCCCTCTCTCTTTCACTCTCCTCCCTCTCCTCCTCTTTCTCCCCTCCTCTTCTCTCCTCCTGTCTGTTGGCCTTGCACTGGTATCCTCCTCCTCTTCCCCCTCTCTCTCTCTCTCTCCTCCCTCCCTTCCTCCCTCCCTCCCCTCTCCTCCTCTCTCTTCCTGTCTGTTGGCCATCGCACTGGTATCCTCCTCCTCTTCCCTCTCTCTCACTGTCCTCCCTCCCTCCCCACTCCTCCTCTCCCCTCCTGTCTGTTGGCTGTTGCACTGGTATCCTCCTCCTCTTCCCCTCTCTCCCTCTCTCTTACTCTCCTCCCTCTCCTCCTCTCTGCTCCTGTCTGTTCCCAGTTGTACTTGTTGTACTTGTTGTACTTGTGTACTCTCTTTCCTCTTGTTTGTCAGTGTGTTTGAGTCTTGTGCAGGTGATGTTGCTGAGGCCGTGTCCAGTGCCAGAGGAGCAGATGGACACAACACTGAATGGATCAAAAACAAAGCAGAAAATAACTGTTTCAAATGTCCCAGAATGACTGTAGGAACCTGTTGAACCCAGCCATGAGCTAGTTGAACCATGAGCTTGTCTCCGTCTCCAAATGTTCCGCAGTATGACATTAAATGATGTAAGGTGATTCAAAAGTGTCTCAATTGTAAATATGGCACTAGCAAAAATTATCTCTAACCAAAACCATAATTTTGACCAACTTAAAGGAACACCACGCAACTTTTCTGGTGGAAGGTCTGCCGTCTGCTTGTCTCTGTGGAGATTGCTTTGCTTGGAATATTCCACAATATGACATTAATTAAACTATTAAATTGTAATCCTTAACCTAAACTGTAACTTTGACCGACTTAAAGGTACAGTACGCCACCATGCAACGTTTCTGCTTGTCTCTATGGAGATCACTTTGCTTGGAATGTTCCACAGTACAAACTCATCTATCGCCATGAAGACAAGCAGATGATGCCAGTTACAGATTACAGGTCAAATCTGTGGAGAGGCAAGTCCACGCACAGTTTCTCCAAGTTTTATACCACGTGGAAAGTTTTAGGCAAAGCAATGACATCTCCACGGAAACAACAGGTGGTAAACAGGATCCATGTTGTAAATGAGTCCATTGTTTCCAGAGTTTTACAAATAATTGTGTATTTGGCAGCAGATGCTAACAAAGAGGCGTCGCTGTCGTTGGCCGTGCTCTTCTGCAGTGCTAACATATGTGTCGTCTTCAGGCTGTGTGTCTATCCTCTCCAGAGCTCTCTAAACCAGAGGACCCCCCCCACCCTAAAACATCCCTCTCCTCTGACACCCAAGGGCCCCTGTCACCTAAGGGCCCCAGTGCAGGGACATGTACGAGAGCTAGCCCCCGCTAAATGATGACCCTTTAAGACCGGGTTTATTTATAGCTGTGAGTCCTGTTCGGTTTTGTCTGGGCTGATGCATAGTGCGAAGGCCAGTATTTATTGCACAATTGTTAAGAAAGTTGGCTAAAATAATTGGAAAACAACCATAAATGTCATCTCAAATATTGTAACTTTTGTACATTTAACAGTTGTTTTTTATTATAATTTTTTTTTATTCTTCCAAATGTAGATTGTTATTTTCTTATTTATGATTTTATACACCTGACTATCTAATAAAATCTAATCCAGTTACTTAAGTAGTGCAAGTTTGTTAAATGTAATGTCGAATTTAACTAACTTTTTCAAACGATACCCACAGCTCTGATTTATAGCACATGGCGTTGGGTGTGTCTCATCTTAGGTGGCCAGCATTGACCCGCTCTAACCTGCTGTTCGGCCCCATTCTCCCAGCCTTCACACTGGACATGCGGACACCATTTTGGAGACCTCCCTGGTAATTAGCGAACCAGCCACACCCCTTCACAGCCCCCCAACAAGAAACGCCATTAAAGTTCCTGCTCAAACCACAAGATGCTATTCAACTCACACTATCCCCCCCACTCTACATTTTAGCACCTCCTCCAGGTTTTGTCCACTTGTCTAAATCCATCAATCTTTCCATTATTGGTGACATATTACGGAAAGGGTCCAGGAAACGCCCTCAGAGCAAAATGGGAAAAATTGGGAGCGTTTTGGACCTCCTTCTGCCCACTCCAAAAGTCTGATGGCCAAAACCGGACGTCAAGAAATGTAGCTTTTGTCAAAACCAGGACACGACAGTCAATGGAAGATTTAGCACTGCATACAATGTAAATAGCAGCAGTGCACAAAGGCCATAATGCCAGCGCTTGTAACTGTTGTGAATGGGGTAAAATGCAGCACAATAAAAGGGTTTATAGGGTTAGACAGATTCAAATAGTTGCTTACTGTAAAATGGAGAAAAATGAATAAATATATCACATTTAAGAGAATTAAAAATAAACGAGATTCATACTAAACAATCATTAAAGTTATAAACAATATTATTTTGCTTGTGTTAATGTATGACCCTTTTAGACAAGTGTGTGTGCGTGTGCGTGGGGGTGTGCGTGTGTGTGTGTGGGGGGGGTGGGGGTGGGGGTGTGTGTGTGTGTGTGTGTGGGGGGGTGTGCGTGTGTGTGTGTGTATATAACTAATAAAAATACGAATGCATCAAAGTGGATTTTGTTCTGGACACTCTCCAGTGCTGGGCATTAGTTCAGAGGTTTAGTAACAGAGATGTCAGATGTGGCTGCCAGTCTGTGCCATTGGCCTCTCCGACCCCTCCTATTACTCACTCACACATTGCATTTATATATAGGCGTGTGGGCGAGGTGTCTTGCTAAAGGACACAACAGTGTGCGCTGCTGAAACTAGAGCAAAGCACAAATCTTAAGGTATTAGGACGACCCCTTTCCAAATTGTGGAGTGGATGTGAGTGTAAAAAAGCACTTCTCAGGGTTAGTGGCTGCTGTCACTTAAAGGTGCACTGTGTAGCTTTTCTTTACGATGTTCCGCCATCTTGTTTTCTCTAGAGACATATTATTGCTTTGGATGATGCCACCAGGTCAAGTTACAGGTTAGATCTGTGGAGAGACAACCCCACTCACAATAAGATACTGTGTCAGCACGAAAACACCTGTGATTGACTAAATGCATGATCGACAAATGCCATAATGTGGAACATTACACCTACAGTGTGGAACATTCCAGGCAAAGCAATGCTATCGTCATGGAGATACTATGGTCATGCACAGTTGGCTTGTGTACATTGCTATAGCACTTAGGAAACAGGACGTCCCGGACAGTGTATGCCCTCATGGGTGTATGGGTGCTTGGTGGTGGTGATGGGGGCATTTGCAGCAGCTCTTTGGGTGGTATGTCTCCTCTGAGGGGGGCATACAAAGCCACAGTGTTGCGACAGGCCCACGGGAGCTTGTTTTACAACAGGGGAGGGGCCGTGTTCAATGGAGTGACCCGCCTAGTGCTGATTCACACTGACAAACTGCCCCCCTCCCTATACCCCCTCAGCACCCCTCACACCCCCCTCTTCTACAGGCAGAAGTAGGGCAGTCATAACAGGCCTACCCTCAGCTCCAGCCGGGTCCTGGTTCTCACAAAAGCCTGGTGCATTCTGTGAGGAGTGACCTGCTCAAACACTGGTGTAGGTTTAATGGGAGCAGGATGGGACTCATTTAGAGCTTTTCTTAAAACGGCGACTTGTTGATGACCAGAAGAGACCCTCCAAGACCTGTCCCTCCCATACAATGTTTCAGTACTTTTAAAGCAGTGGACTTGTCTGATATGCCAATGTTAATTTTGTACTTGTCAAATGGCACAGTTTTTCATATCAAACAGTTTGCAAATTTTGCACAAAAAAGTAGATAATGGCTTATTAAACATTCCATCTGTGGATTTTGTAGCTTCATTTGTCAATAGTAACCATGAGCCAAAATGAAAAAGGACTTTGTTGATTTTTTAATTTATAGTTCAATATTCAAATCAGTTGGTCATGTAAAAAGTTACAACTCATCCAGTTTCATTTATTCATTTAAGTATTAATTTATATATATGCCAAATTGACTCTTTCAGCCATATTATAATGCTGTTACCTCCTCAAAAACACACCTGGAGTTGTGTTTTGTTTCATTCACACATGTTGGAGTAACTCTTTAAGTAACTCTACATCTCCAAAGCTCAAAATGCGCTGTTCCATGTCATGTAGTGGTGGTTTTTCAAGTTAACAGCTACATTTTACATTTAGTTCAGTAGAGATTAGCAATTCCAGTGATGAAATCATCCAAATGATTCTACTGAAGGTGTATGGAGTTTAAAAACACAGTGAGCACTTCCTGTTTTACCATGACATCAGAAGGTGGAATGGAGTGTTTTCTGTTTGAGAGAAGAACTCAGCCTAAATATCCAGGGTTTGTGTGTAAAACATGTGTAAATGAAACAAAACACAACTCCAGGTAAGTTTGTGATGAGGAAACAACATTATAACATGGAAAATAGTGTAATATGGGCCTTTAAATGGGATAGACGCCCAAAACAGTCTAGCAAATAAACACAGAAAAGAGCAAACTGGAATAATGCAGAAGAATTTTAGATTTTTTTACTGGTTCAAATCACAAACCATCCTCTGTAGCAGATTACACTCTCTCTGGTCTGGTTCCTCTCTCTCTTCCTGCTGTCTGGTAAGTTTAGAAGTTTAATAGGTGGTTTCAGTGTTGCCAGATTTCAGAGAGCAACAAGTCTTTGGGAAAAAAACAAAACAAGCATCCCTAGCTCCACTTATATAAATAAAAAAAAAAAAAAAATTGAGTGTCATGGCTGATCAAGTGCTCATGAGATGCACAAATTAGCAGAGCAGAGCACACTTAACTGCTTTAATCACCTGTTATCAGCCGTATTTCAGTCATTACAGGGCCTATTTTTATGAAACAGACCTGGAAAAAAGGTTAAAAATCATATCTTTTGTGACATGAAAATACCGCTCAGAAACAAACCCAACAGAACCTATCAGAAGACTGTCAACATGTTCAAACGAAGCCCGAAAGTCGCTATAAAGAAGGACTCTTGGCCACTCCAGTTGGTGCGGCTGACAGCTGGTTAACACGCCCCGGTCCTCCTTGCCCTGTCTCTTGTTAGAGGGTGATGTGTTGCGTTCGGGGAGCTGTAAGAGTGTAGGAATGCCGCCCACTTGCTCTCAGCCCCTCCATATGACGCTAATTGAATGCTTGTGTACGCCATTGTAATTCCACGGCCTATTGTGAGAGCCCATTGTCGAGATAGGAGCAGCACATCCCAGTATTTAGAGCCCCTTTGAATGGGCAGCTAAGGATACTGTAGAGGTATCATGGCTTTAAACAGAAGGGACAGGACAATAACAAAGGGATCCACAAAGTCTAGTTTCAAAGTAGCTTGTTGTAGAAGCTTAGAGTGTCTTGGCGTAATTAACAAGCTAATTTTCAGCGATCAGATTGGGTGTTTTTAATGGAGAGGTCTACGGTCGATCCTCTGTCAGTACAACGGTGTGGTTTGGGGCAGAGTACAGAGGAATTTGACACATTTTAAAAGTGAAATACTTGAAAATATAATGAAATGAATAAGTTAAGGCCATAATTATTGGGTTTAAATCTGAAAAAAATCATCATATTGAGGTAACCATTCAAATCTTGTCAAATCGCACAGTTCAAGATGATTGCAGACTATTACGGCTAATGCTACTACTACTTTTACTAGTACTAGGCTACTATTAATACAAACAATTGCATCACGTTTGCTTAGTTAAATGAAGGTTTAAACTGCCAGAAAAGTGCCTTTCTTGTAGGTAGAGGTATTGTGTTTTAGATTTCAGTGATACTTCTTGTGTTTTTGTAGTTTTCTTCTCAACTTTTTTCCAACAAACTGCCAATAACTATGAGAAATATGTGTAAAAACTTGTCATTTCACTTTAAAGAACACATATTGTGCTTGTGTCTGCTATATCGTTATAAAATATGACACCCATGGATAATTATGCTATAATTTGGATATCTAAAATCACAATATTGATCTAAAACGACTTGGTAAAAGAAAAAAAAATCGCAGACTTCCGTGTTCGCGCCAATGGGAGCTGATGTTGCCGTAAATGTCATCACAACAAAGAACCGTGCAGCTGTCTCGTATGGATAGCTGCACATTAAGCTAGTGAGCAGTAGTTTTTTTTTTCATTTGTACTAAAATGGCTATGCGACTCTACCGAATCTTAAGCGTATCATCGATTGGAGAACAGAAGTACAGAGCAGTAGGCGTATACCGGCGACAACGAAAACGGGGATTGATCAGAGCAAAGATGAATTAAGATTGTTCAAACGTGCACGGATCACTCCAAAAACAACTTAAGAGGGTAAATGAGAAGGGAAAACAACTATAACACGGTTAAAAGCTCAGAAAAGTCGTTTTTGCACAAAAGGTCTTCTTTAAACCATCTCAAACGTTTCTTTCATCAACAGTTGAAGTAAAAATCAATACTGGACGTTTCGATCTTGTCCACAATGGCTCCTACTTCATATTTTTCAATCAGCTCTCCAAAAATCTCTCCAAAGCTTTTGTCGTTGAATGCTAGCCATCTTTTCCCCATCTGACAATAGTCCCGGTCCTCTCCATCGAACGTGACTTGGTTTTGTCCCATGCAACTTGGCCCCATAGAGTTACCCTATACCCCAGCTGCTCCTGCCCCGCTTATCCTCTACCACATACGGGCTCGTCGGGGGGGATTCGCACCCTAACTCTAAATATATTCATCCAACATGCTGCTATTGTTAAGCCTTGGGTCTCAATAGAGTTGTAGATCCCTGCCCCGAGAGTTTGACCCGGCAGGATCACAGACTACGCTTGTCGAAACATTTGTAGCGATTGACTAAAGCAAATCTGCGTTCCCCTGTTCAATTGCACCCAAAAAAAAAAAAAAAAAAGAGTAACCCCCCCCCCACACCCCCTCACCTCCCTCCTCCTGAAAAAGTCCCTAACATGGTGTCTGAAATCCTCTCCTTTATGTTCTCAGAGCCAGATGGGGTAGAGGGAAGAATAGCCGGATCCCGCGAGTTGCATTCAATTTGTCAGGGCGTGTAAAGGGTCTTGTAAGCTGCCCATTTGGGGTGATGTTATAGTATCGGCGGGAGGGCATCTGTGTTAGGGCTTAATGAGCTGCTAATAGCGGTGGTGGGGATCGGAGCCAGTGTGTTAAACCTGACGGAGTTAAGACGAGACGAAGAGAGAGGAGGCAGAGGAGGCAGAGGAGCAGAGACGGGCTTTGTCGACTTGATTTCGATGCTGAGGAATCGATTCGACGGTCAATACCGATACTACGATGACTTTCTTTAGACAATCATAGTACTTTCTTTTATATTACCGTGTGGTCTTATATCTGTGTAATACCTCAGTCGTCCAGGTATATTTCATGTTCCAATACAGCTCAAGAAAATTCTAAAGCTATTCAGGAAAGGTTCATTTCTGTCCTTTGAATGAGACTTTTGTAGATTTGAATTTTTTTTTAAACTAAGAGTTTTCATTTCTATTTCACAACATGAACAAAGAACAAACAAGGTACAAAGACATAATAATAAAGGTGGTATGAATCAAAAAAAGGTTTATTAGTAGTTAAAATAATGATAATAAAATAAAAATAAAACACAATGAGGAAGAGGGGGCCAGACCAAAAAGTAATTAAATATAATAATAATAATAATAATAATAATAATAATAATAATAATAATAATAATAATGATAATAATAATAATAATAATAATAATAATAATAATAATAATAATAATAATAATAATAATAATAATAATAATAATAATAATAATAATAATGAATTAACAGTATTATTTACCCAGCCATCCACAGATATGTTGTTATTCACAGGAAAATTGTACCATATTGTTCATATTTCCCAAAATTTGTCAAGTTTGTTTAATTCCTCCAACCATTGAGAAGCAGTACAAGGAATTTCTGATTTCCATGATGTATTTATACAATGTGTGGCTTCCAGAAAACAAATATTCAGCCAAGATACCATATTTTTAGGCCAATCTACTGAATAAATATTCAACTGACACACAGGGTAGATTTGATTTTTTAGTATCAGTCAACACCACCAGCCACCAAAACACACACACACACCACATTCACACAAGGCAATACAGGTGAAGTGTCTTGCTCAAGGACACAGCAGTAGTGTGCACTATAGAGTAACTACTGCATCGACACCTGCTATTCACGGAGGTCTCCCATCCAAGTACTAACCAGGCCCAACCCTGCTTAGCTTCTGAGATTAGACAGAATCTGGGTGGTCATGGCAAAAATAAATCATTTTAACTTTAATTTGTTGTATTCTCAATTTGATTTTTTTTCTCAAATGAATGCCCACAACTGAAGTCCCATTTAACACACAATCCATTCTTCCACGTAACTGCTTTGTGTCGACCTGTTGTTTAAAAACCCCAAGCCGATAACTATGATCACAGGTATTGAGACGGTTTTGATAGTATGCACTACTCTGTTTGTGAAGATGTCGATACTATATTTAAGGAGAGACTGGACCTGAAAGGTTAAAGGTCAGAGGTTAGAAAAACATATGTGCAGCTCTGTATACTCTGAACAAGATGAAAAATTCTTTATTAAACGCTGATATGATAATCCAAACTAGTTCCATTACACTCTATACTCTTTGCATGAATATAATATGATCAATGTACACCACCAGTCAAAAGACACACCCTCTCATTCTTTTTTTTTCTTTATGTTGACTACTTTCTACATTTTATATACATATGTAAGACATCAGATATATGGAATTATTTAGGAAAGAATATATATATATATAACTCAACCAAATATGGTTTATGTTTAAATCTGCAAAATAGTCAGAGCGCTGCAAACATTTGACCTTCTCTCAGTGAGCATCTTGATGAAGTTTTGTGAAATGGTTTTTATTTCACAGCTGCGCCTTGTCAGGTTCAGGAAATGCCAAAAGTGCAAACCAGAGCTCGAAGCAAAGGGTGTCTATTTGTACTTTTTTAAATTTTTTTATTTAAAACAGTTATTATTTTGAGTTTATTTTTTGTTCACTACATTCTCTATGTGTCCGTTCATAGTTTTGATGCCTTTAGTGAGAATCTACAATGTAAATAATGAAAAAGTGTGTCCAAACTTTTGACTGGTAGTGCACACTTTGAAATTTAGCTTTAACTACAGCTAATGATGTGATGTTTGTGAAAGAGTCGGCTCTTTTGAACAGTTCCTTAACGTGAACGGTTGAATCCGGATCTCTTTTTTTTTTTTAAAGAGCTGAATTTTTTTCTTTCTATATGTGTTTTTGTACTTATTAACACTGAACTGACACAAGAATCAACACAGAAGCAGAGCAGATGACACAAGTGAGAGCTTTGTGCACAAAAATCACACTTTAAAATGATTGTTTAGATGCATACTTCAAAATACACTCCCATTTTCAGCTTTAAACACATTTTAAACACATTTAAACCTTGGTCATTTCTCTCTGTGACTAGTTTGTTGTTAAAATGAGTTTTCACATTGGCTTCTGTCATATAAACAAATACTTAAAAAAGCCAGTTTTTTTGAACGGCTCTCGGAAATGAACTGATCTAAAAGATTCGGATCCCATAAAAGAGCCAAAAGTCCCATCACTAACTATATTTTGAAGCTGTTTGCCGTCTGCAGTTCAAATAAATAAATACGTTTGAATGGAGAAGAGTTGGGAGTAAATATATTGTAAAAACTTATGTAAAATAAGTTTCAAGTGGTGACTGCTGCAAGTTCATTCTCACAGATCTTGGTGGGAAAAAAGGAACTGATTGATTCAAGTGTGTGGCATTTGTAAATCTCCAGACTTTCTTGAATCCCCCCAAAAAATCCCAAATGCAAAAAAAGAGAGAGATTAAGAGATTTTTAACACAATTTACACAATCGTTCTTTTCTCCGGTACAATCCTTATCCCGCTTAAATACTTCTGAACGAGTCTTGTATTAGCCGTAAGTCTATCAAATGTAACAGTTACAGTGGCAACGGTAGCGCACTGCAACCTCACCATAATCTGCACAAAAGGACGTTTGCTTCATTTTGATCCAAGTTTGAGCTGTGAAAAAGAGGTTTAAAGAGAGAGAGAGGGAGAGAGAGCGAGCGGGAGGGCATCTGTGTGTTTGTGTGGCCGCATTTGGACTTGGCTGGTCACTCTCTCCTCCTCCTCTTCCTCCTCTCTCCATTCTCACGTTTTGTTCCCTTTCTTTGGCTTTCGGAGCGAGATTAGCAGGATTAAGTATGGCCCGCATATGCTCTGTACTGGTGGTATTCAGGGAGGAGAGAGCAAAGGAGGGAAAGAGGGAAAGAGGGAGAGGGGTGGAAGATGGGGGGAGGGAGGAGGAAAGAGGAGAGAAAAGGAGAGAGGGAGGGAGGCAAGAGAGAGGAGATCAAGGGATAGAGATAGGGAAGGAGGGTGAGGAGAGAGGGGAGAGGGAGAGAGGAAGGTGAAAATGGGGGGGAAGAGAGGAAAAAGGGGAGAGGAGAGAGGTGGATGAGGGAGGAGAGGAGGAGAAGGAAAAGAGGAGAGAGGGAGGAGAGAAAGGGGAAGGAGAGGGGAGAGGTGGAGAAAGAGAGGAAGAGGGACGGTGGTGAGGAAAGAGAGGGAGAGAAAGGGATGAAAGATTCTGAAAGAGAGAGAGAGAGAGGAGGGTCCGCAGTTTGCTTGTCTCCATGTGTTGTCTGAAAATGTTCCACAGTATGGCATTAAGTGTATCTGTCTTTTATTCCGTTACTGCTGTTTTAGTGCTCAGAAAACATAGCATATAGTGTTGTCACCTGCACTTGTCTCCTAAGAGATAAATATGTTAACATCTCCATGGAGACAAGCAGATGGCAGACACTAGATGAGAAAAGTTACACAGAGCACCTTTACGAGAGACAATCATTTTCCTCCTGCAGTTGACATATAGACAGTCTTTAAAGTTTACAATTATGTGCATATTATTAGTATGAAAATGGTTTATCATCAAACTACAAACCTGGAAACCTGCAAACCTTTGAATAAAACATTTGGTAAAAGAACTGCTGATGTTTCCTTATCAATACACCTGTCCATTTTTATGATTAGATTGAGTAAATAGTTATTTTTCAAAATATTTTATTTTTATTTTTCTTGAGAGTAGTTGATGAAAGTTGCAAGTTACATTTCATTTTGATCTAAATTAATGTGTCGTTTTTCCGCACGGTGCCGGGGTTTAAGGCCTTAAGGCGCCAGCAGAGGGCCCACTAGAGCTCCGGACACTGCACAGCTCAAGGGACAATTACACTGGTTTAAAGAAATAAAACAAACAATGTGTAAATGAAATTAATCATAAAATACAGTGATGCACTAAAAGTTAAAAGACAAATTTGAGAATTCTGATTTTAAAATGATAGAGACCTTCTGACTTCGTCCCGTTCACTCAGAGAAAAACATTTAAGTAAGATCAAGTTTTTAAGTAGCTCTAGAGAAGAAGTTTGATTTCTTTGTTTCAGCATTTACAGATAGATTGAGGAGAATACTAATATATGATAAAAATGACAGACCTTTGTGTGTGTTTTTTCCCCAGATCTGAATTTCAAAATATTGGATCTATCATCAGATTGTTTATAACACACTATCAGCTTTACAAATAAAATGTGCTGCAGCAGCGCTGCACCTTTGGGGAAACTGTGTCAGATGAATCGCACCTCACGTGTCTAACTGCTTCATTAACGATATTTGACAGAAGGCTCTGAGCAACTGACACTGACCGTGCGCGGGCTGTGCGTAATGGTACATGTGTGCGTAAATGTGCCAAAATGTGTTTTGATAATTATCTCCGGTTATCGGATAACTCCTGTCTGCTGTCTGCGTCAGTTTGGAGGTAATTAGCGCTGATTGTGTGTGACTGCGGCAGCGGGCGCCATATTTGCGCACAAAGGAGCTGTCAGCTCTATTCATGTCTGGCCTCGCGCGGGCCTTATGTCCGCCACAGCAGGCCGCGCGCAGCCTCATCACTGAAATGCCCGGATCATAACCGTTAAAAACAATTTTGCACACTTCATTAATTAACGTTAAATATAACGGCATCTGCGCACGCGGCGCCAAAAACACAAACACAACCAACAAACATATTGTATAGATTCGTGCGCAAGGTCCGGGGCCAGGCCGAGAGGAGGACACGGGAACAGTAGTTATTCGTTCTACTGGAAAAAAACAAACAAACAAAAAACAAAACACAAATAGTACTGGTAGCAGGCCTTTTTTTAAAATAATAACAATTAAAAAAAAAAAAAAATCTCTTAAACAAAAGTACAAATAACCGTGGGGTTATTAGGTCTGTCATTTGAACATCTTAAACATAGACACTCTGGGGAGCAGAGTTTTAAATGCTGAATAAAGGCTCCCCCAGACTCGGATCAGTTTAACTGAAAGTCAGAGAGACGCATGCGCCTGCACACGGCCGTGCACGCGGAGGGGTCTGGTGCACGCGAAGGGGTCTGAGCACAGTGGGATGCTGTGATTACCCCGGTCCCGCCCCATTCCTCTCCTCCGCTGCTGATTGGTCCTTAAGCTGCATTCAGAACAAGCTCTCGTGACCCTCCTCCGCGCGCTATAAAAGCCCAGTGCTCACTAGGCGTGCCAAACAGCTGTCACACGCGCTCTGGAGTAACAGGTGGATTTGCCCTTTGCGTTTCTCAGCAGCCTCACAACTCTCCCGGTAAGGACCTTCTCTCTGTCCCGCGCGTCTGTCCGCTTGTGATACGGTCACACATTTAAAGTTTGACTGTTAGTTTATCTCAGAACTTACATTTTTATAGGCCTAGTTTTACTTGAGTCCCGTTACCTCGTCCTAACCCCGTGTCCCTCTGTTACAGACCGCTGCCATGGAGTCTGACACGAGCCGCGTGTCCAGCAGACCGTCCTCTCCGGAGGTGGACGACATCTTCATGTCCACGTTAAAGAAGTCTATGCACGGTTTCTCCGGGACCGTGTCATCCACGCAGAGCGACTCTCCGGAGGTGGGACTGCGCGGCCTTTCTGCTGCAGAGGAGGACGCATTGGCTTTGCGCATGTCCAAAAAGGACCGCAAACTTCTGTCGGAGAACGAGCTGCAATCCATCCGCCTCAAGATCAACAGCCGCGAGCGCAAGAGGATGCACGACCTGAACGTGGCCATGGACGGGCTCCGCGAGGTCATGCCGTACGCGCACGGGCCCTCGGTGCGTAAACTGTCCAAGATCGCCACTCTGCTGCTGGCGCGGAACTACATCCTGATGCTCAGCAACTCTCTAGAGGAGATGAAGCGCCTCGTGAGCGAGATCTACGGCAGCAGTGGGCACCACGGCGCCTTCCACCCGTCCGCGTGCGGCACCATGACGCACGCGGGCCCTGTGCCCACGCACCCTGCGTCCTCTCACCCTGCGGTGCATCACCCGTTGCTGCCGCCCGTGTCCAGTGCGTCTCTGTCGGCCCCGCTCTCCGTGTCCTCGGTCAGACCTCCGCACGGACTTCTCAAAGCGCCGCCCGCGAGCAGTTTCCAGCACTGGGGCGTGAGCGGCATGCCGTGCCCGTGCAGCATGTGCCAGGTCCCGCCGCCGCACGTGCCCTCCATGGGCAGCGTGAGCGTGCCACGGCTCGCGGACTCCAAGTGACTGCGCGCGCGCACTGACGGACTCTGCTCGAACCTTGGATCGGGTTTAATTTAAAACTTTTAAAACTGTTGACAGACTGTGCAGCTGGAGGCCCGCGCGCACACATAGACCTGTATATATTAGAAGAGTGTTATAGAGATATTCTATATTAGAGTCACGCGCCCGCCTCACGCGCACCTTCTCCATCACCGTCTGTCTCTGATGGACTTTATTGTAAATACATTTAAAGATATTTATTTACTTATTTTGGACTGATTTCTGATTCTCATGTTGGGACTGAAATGTGAAATAAAAAATATTAACTAAAGTAATTTTTCCCTTGTTGTATTCTTGCCATAAAAAACACACAATTTGTTTATATGTAGGCCTAAAAACAGCTCAGTGTGATTCAGTAATAACCAAATCTCTTATTTCTGTTGCTGCTAAAGAAAAACTTTATTCCATAATTTTTACTCATTCACATTTTACTTATTTGCATTTTACACTTGGCCGAATATCACCGGATTCATTCCAGACTTTGCATGTAAAAGTATTCTAGACTTTGGCACACAAACACAGAGAATCTTATTTTTATCGATCTATAGGAATTTTTATTAAAACAAACAAACAAAAAACAACAACCATATATGCTTAAAAACAAATACTGGGAACTACAAAATCTGAAAATGTATTAGCGATTATTGTGCCAAAAAAACCCAAACAAACATAAAAATAAAAAATCTGAATAAAACTACATTCTAGGCAAACCTGGTAAAGGCAAGTATTTAAAGAGTTTTATCTGAAGCACTTGTATGAATGGGTTTTAGCCGCAGAACAACAGCGAGTGACTTAGGTGCTCAGATGCCACATGCAGGTATAATGAATTTAAATGAAGACAGGAAAGACGTCTATATTTCAGACTTGTTCTGATGCTGTTTATATTTCAAAAAATGAATCCCAGATTTAATTTGTTAATTTTAGACGGTGCTAAATTTGAAAGTACACTATTTGCCTGTCATCTGTAATATAATATAATTTATAATAGAATTTGTAGGCCTAAGTTTGAGTTTTGGATTTCAACAAAATTAAATGGTACAATTATTATTATAACTTCACCATAATGTCAAATAGAAATGAATTAGTGTCACCCACGTTTCATTTTTGTGCATTATTTATTCAGTCCACAGCGGTTGTGGTAAACCCTGGGGCAGACTGGCAGAAGTGAGGCTGCTAATCTGTGCCATCGGCCTCTCCAACCCCCGTGGACACAACAGTACACACAAGAGCCACTGTCGCACTTGATATTTTCAGAGGTCTCCCATCCAAGACCAAACCTCACTTAGCTTTTGAAGACAAGATTTGTTTTTCTATTTTTCATTAGTTTTTAATAAAAAAAAATCAAAAAAATCAAAATTGCCTATCAGTCAATATAAAGAAAAACAGCTTGATTTTTCCCCAAATCCTCTATCCTTCCTCTTAGTCACATTCTATTCTATTCTATTCGCTTCTTGTTATATGCAAAAAACACTGTCAGATTCTTCCCCCGTTCAAACGATATAATATTTTGTTTTGAATTGTTAATCGCTATGGCAACAATCCTAATTTTTCGTCAGATTGAAACCAGGGTGAAGGCGTGTGCGTGTCTCCATAGTGCAGCAGATGCAGAGCAGCTTGCCCACGCTCGGTCCATGTTCCCTGACTTCCTGTCTCCTCTCTGTGAGCGAGTCTGAATATTCATACACACATTTGTTTATTTGACTCATTATCTGATTTATTCACCGTCCTCCAGTGCAGGGCGAGGGCGTTTTAGAGGAGACAGGAACACAACAACAAGCACTTTGGAGTATAGTTTTAAATGGTATAAACTGGCTTAAGTTGGCTTAGTAGTAAAGTCATATGGTATCGGCATTTGTTTGTTTGTATAGTGATTTGAACTGATTTATTATTCTGTATAACACTTTGAATTGCTAATTGTGTTTAATTTGAACATATATGCCACTAAATTCATCTGTAATGGGTTGACTTGATGTAAATTTGAGCTGTGAGCAAAATGAAAATATATCTGCAGTCTTCGGTTCGATTCTCAAACCTTTCTATGTGGAGTTTGCTGTGTCCTTCATTGCTGTGGGTTAGAAGGATGGGTCAAATGCAAAAGATATGGAGGCACAGAGGCAATGGCAAGAGCTTTCGCCCCAGAAGACCAAAACCAAACCAAATCAGGACTAAACTGGGATCAAACCAGCCAAAACCACAAGCTTTGACAAAACAAATCTGACAATGATGTGTGATTTCCGTCCGATTAACCAATCACAGAGTTGCACGGACCATTTGTGTCAAAAACAAACATGGCGACTTATGTGTAAAAAGGGAGGACGAGGGAAGGGATGAAGCAGAGGTCTGAGAAACAGTATAGACTTTTACAGAATCAACAGTTAAAGCACCAAACTATTATTTATCTTAGGTAAAGTAGATAATTTGTTCTGATTCGAAAGGAGATGTCTTCCGCATTTGAGAGACACATGATAGAGGCTGTGATTGGACAGTCCCAAGTTAGGACCATAGACTGTGAACTAAGAGAGCCATAGCGTTCAGCTCCACTCAACTGAAGCTCACTGAGGATAGCCGTTATGGAGCGAATTTGGAGTCGAGTCCCATATTTGGAATCCCGACCACAAGTATCCTAGCAACCAAGAGCCAATCTGGAGCGAGGCTGTTGAAGGTAACGCCCTTTCGCCGCTGGTTTAGCAAAGAGTGGGTGCTTAGCAATGCTACAAATCAAACCTGTATCGTACGCTAGTGGGAACAACGTCAAGGAAAGAAGATACCTCAATGGTCTGATATTGATCTTAATATTTTCATTTGTGGACAAAATAGTTAAATAAAAACACAAGGATCACCTACAAACATTTTAAGACCAAAGTGAAGAGCCTGACAGCAGCAGTTATAGAGACAGGGGCCACAGTTTTTCAATAGAAAGTGAATTGGAGCCAGAGCCGATGGAGCCCTAAGCTAGCAGGTTAGCTATGTCCATTTATTTATACTGTCTATGATTAGCACAGATGATCTGAACAGGATGTAAAAGGGACTGGCTGGTCAGGCAAGTATCAAACCTGGACAAGTATACGCCCTAAAAATAACTACATAGATCAATTTGCTACAGAGAAATATAATCAAATTTTTGTTATAGATTCCAATGGTATAAAAATAGGCTGATTGAGATGTGGGAATTGTCTTTAAAATGAATTATGCATGCCAAAAAAAATACATTTGAAAGGATTAAACAACAGACAGAGGACTTGTGTGATCCCTGGACCAGTCAAATAAGTTGTACCTCCTCGGAGCAGTGACAGCTTGGGGTTTTCAAAATGGCAGCTGCTCCTCTCCTGATCCGCTACAGTCTTAAATATTCATATCTCCGCGGACGACACAGCGCACAGATGTACAGCCTTTCAGCGAACGCACCGTGTTGTGTTCGCTTGTGTTGGTCCAAAAGATTAGAGCGGGCATCAAAGGTAGCACCAAGTCTATGGAGGAATAATACAGAGGAGATACACAAACATTCAACCAGCATGAGACAAAAAAAGGATTTAACTTTGACAAGAAAATAAAAAGCAAAATAACAAGGGATTTGGAGGGAGGTAAAGAGGAGACGGAGGGTCACTGTTTCCCATGGGATCAGAGTTTACTGCAACTGTGCAACATGCAAGAGATGGGCTACATTGGTGGTCTCCTTAAAGTGCATATGAAATAGTTCACATCATTGTATTTAAGATTTTACAAAAAAATTATACCTGGAGTTTAATTCTGGTGAGACTAGGGTTAGTATATTTATCAATTTACTTCCTGGTTGGACATAAGCAGCAGATGTGACATATGTAGATGTAATTCTGCAACTGTTACCTAGCAACCATGATGTTAACAAGGGCCAAAACGTAAATTATAAAATAGTAAATGAGATAAATAAAAACAGATTGCAATACCTTTATTTTGTTGCTTAAACTGTTAAAAAAAATGCTTCATTGCTTGTAAATTGTCTCTGCATTTTGGACACTATAACACTATTTCTTGTGTTTTTATCAGTGGTGAAGGACGTACTCAGTTTTGTTACAGAAAAAGTACCACATGAAAAAATCTACTTCAGAAAAAGTCTTTAAGTACCCCTTTAAATATGTACTTACAGAGTAAAACGTACTTTTGAGGCATATTTTGAGGTCTTATGGCTTTGGCTGGTTTTGATAATGTTTTATGTTGAATTTTGCTCAACAGAAACAATTGAATCAATATTTTTTTCTAGCTGTTTTGATCCTCAGACTTTTCAGCAGGTCTTAAACAATAATGAAAAACACTTTTACTTTTCAGTACTGTTCAAAAATGTAGTAGAGCTAATTTAACACAGAGTTATGTTAGCCCAAACCTTTTCAGCCTTAAAGAACAACCACTTTTCTCACATGAACAAACCCTTGAAATCCTGCTGTTGCTGTTGTAGTAGGGTCTCTGCTGCTTTCAGTCTGGATTCCTGGGCTGCAGGTCAAAAGAACATACAGAGACTTTAGGAAATTGCACCAGAAGCAAAAACACCTCACAAATTTCTCTCAGAGGTTTAAATATTCACAAACATGAGGCAGCGCTGTGTTTTTTCTAACTCGAAGTGCGATGCTGCACCTGGGATTCAGAATACTCACTTTTCCAATACTTTACCCAGATGTGAGTCTAGTCACTGGTGAATCTCCCCAAGTTCAGATGGTTGTGTTTGGTGGGTGAGGTGGTAGAAAGAGTGACCAACATTAAATTCCTGGGGGTGACCGTGACAACTCCTCTACTACCTGAGGAAACTGAGGAATGCCAACATCCCCAGACCACTGATGGTCAACTTCTACAACTGTGCCATCTACACCACTGTCTGAGGAGAGATCAGTAACATCTACATCTGAGGAGAACCTGTGTGACGGGCACCATCCTGCTCTTCCTGCTGCCACCTGCTGCCCTCAGTTAGAAGGTACAGGTCCATACAGGCCAGAACCACCAGACTGACCAGCACCCAGTACCCTCTGAGTGTGAGGCTTCTGGACAGTGCCCCCTCCCCTCTCTGCTCCCCTCCCATGGACAGTAACCAGATCCACCAATACAATAACATTGAACTGGACTTTGCATTGTTGCATAGTGACCTAAATAAATCTGACTGGATGTCCTGTGATGCCCTTTCTGCTGCTGCTGTTTCTGTTTGTTACACATGTGCTGCACGGACGTCGTTTTTGTGCCAATGTTTACACTGGGGTTATTTATGGGCTTATTGAATTGGCTCTTTTGTATTGCACTTTACATCAAAACTATGCAGTGCTTCATGCTCTAAACATAATTTTGTTGTTTTCTATGACAATGGCAATAAAATCGTGAAGCTTGAATCTTGATTGACAAGTGGATTAGCCAATCAGGGACATGCATGCTCCATTCATATAAAAGAACAGTAGTGGATGAAGTAATCAATTTTGTTACTTAAGTAAAAATACAGATACAGGGGTAAAAAGATACTCAAGTAAAAGTAAAAGTATCACATGAAAAAATCACGTGTAAAAGGATTTAAGTACCTGTTTAAAAATGTACTTTAAGAGTAAACAGTAAAAGTATTTCACACAAGTGTTGTTAATTTGTTAGTGTAAATGTAGCAATTTTTTCTGATAAATTTTGTGTGTTTATTTTTGTTTGCTCAAAGCCGAACCTTGAACTCGAAAACTTTAGCCAAGATGTTACCACAAGCACAGCAAAAAAAACCAACCCTCAAACACAAGAAAAGTACTTTTACTGTTCAGTTCTGTTGGAAAATGTAGTGAAGTAGAAAGTACAGATACCTGCTCTCAAATGTAGGGAAGTAAAAGTGAAAAACATCCACTGTAACATTCTACTTAAGCACTTTACTACTTTACTTTACTTTTTACCTTTCACCACTGTAAAAGAATAAAACAAATATTACAGGCGACCAAAAAACATTATGTATTTCTGCAGACTCAATGAGCAAAGCACTAAACACTGATCTGTCACTGAAATAAACAAATCTGATTGCACGGCTGTGGTTGGAGTGTGGCCTGACGATACTGACCAGACTGATATAAAACATACAGTATGCAAATATTACTGAAACCAACATGTTACAATGTTTAATAAGCTCTGAGTCCCCCCTCCTTTTGATCCGTGCACTAAATCACTCCCCCTGTCACAACACAATTAGAGTTCATTGCGCAGATGAAGCTTATGCACATCGCACTAGGATTGTGTAGCTGTAGTGTATTGTTTTGTATCCTGTTTTTTTAATATTTATGAAAAATGGCAGTGCAGGAGCATGAGTTAAGTAGACGTACAGGTCAAATGGTGCCTGGAAGACATTACTCAAACTTGCATGGATAACATATAAAACCTAACCTAAATATACCTGATTTACGTCTGTGTAATCCCTCAATCGTCCAGGTCTGATCCATAACAATTTGTCCAGTTGACAGATTTAAACTTAGTCTTTTGCTATACCTGATTTAGCATACTACCCCATCTTTAAACACAAACAGTACTTTAGAGTTTTACCCTGGTTTTGTGCTTGCAGATATTCAGTCTTCACTTTCTGTTACGCCAGTGCAGCACTCATCGCGACGAGTATTGCGTCGGTATCGCATTTGCCCAGGTGAAGTGGGTCCACGTTTGTTACAGGGTCGTGTGTGGAGTCCCCCTCAGTGGACAGGACAGAGGGGACCCACAGCAGCAGAAACAAAGCAGTAGTGTCCATGATTAACAGAAGGAAAACTGAACGCTCTTTCTGCTGTCCACAGTGTAAATGTAGGATGAATAATCTGCTAGGACCCTGCTAGGGGCACATTTGTAGATAAGACAGTCAATAGTTTCCAGTAACCAATTGGGTGAAGTCCAAGTGAGGTCTTGCACTTTCTTTCTATCCAGTTGTTAAATTAAACCTTTGCAGTTCTGCTGTTTACTAATTCACATTTCAATACATTCTTTTATGACTAGTGTTATTACAAATGCTAACTGTGAAAATGTGTTGTTTAAATCCATTTTGTATTTTTTCTTAAGTTTTCAGACAATCTAAAAATGTATGTGTATGCTAATGTGGTCATTGTGTCACCATGGAGTTCCTAGTTTAGTTCTTGTTTTAGTCACAGTTAAGTTCTGGTCTAGGCTTGTTCTAGTCCTGGTCTAGTCCTGGTTTAGTGCTGATCTAGGCCTGTTCTAGTCCTGGTCTAGTCCTGGTCTAGTCCTGGTCTAGTCCTGGTCTAGCCCTGGTCTAGTCCTGGTTTAGTTCTGGTCTAGTCCCGGTCAAGTCCTGGTCTAGTTCTGGTTTAGTCCTGGTCTAGTCCTGGTCTAGTCCTAGTCTAGTCCTGGTCTAGTCCTAGTCTAGTCCTGGTCTAGTCCTTGTCTAACCCTGGTCTAGTCCAGGTCTAGTCCTTGTTTAGTCCTGGTTTAGTCCTGGTCTTGTCCTGGTTTAGTCCTTGTCTAGCCCTGGTTTAGTCCTTGTCTAGTCCTGGTCTAGTCGTGGTCTAGCTCTGGTCTAGTCCTGGTTTAGTCCTGGTCTAGTCGTGGTCTAGCTCTGGTCTAGTCCTGGTCTAGTCCTGGTTTAGTCCTTGTCTAGCTCTGGTCTAGTCCTGGTTTAGTCCTGGTCTAGCTCTGGTCTAGCTCTGGTCTAGTCCTGGTCTAGTCCTGGTTTGGTCCTGGTTCTGGTTTAGAGCTAAGACATATTTTAATACATTTCATGTTAAATCTTTTATGATTAATGTCATTACAAAGGCTAACTGTGAACGGGGAAGGCATTTACCATGTACCTCTGCCTTCTTTTGGTCATTGTTTTAAAGAGGGGAATTACACTTTATTGGGTATTAATTGTTTTAATCACCATGTTACCTTTTGTGGTTTCAAAAATGTTATATTCACCAAAAACAACATCTTAAAAAGGTTCGGGGTCATACGGTGGGAGGATGGGGAACTTCCTGGTTACGATGGCTTGTGGGCGGAGCCTTAGACAAACCTATGCCTAATCGAAAGTAGGGTTCAAACACAGTGAGAGACCACAAAGTTTACTCAAACATGCATGGATTATGAAAAGAAAAACAACACTTCAGACATGGTTTGGATGAGGAAACAAAGTTATAACACTGTAGAATGCTTAAACAAGTTAATTTAGCATAATACTCCCTACGAAATAAATGAATGAATAAGTGACTTGAAAGATTTTACACCAGATGTCCTTGCTGTGGACATTTTTGAAGAGATTAATAATGTCATCTTCCAAAAATCGAGCCAGTATAATGCATAATATAGGACGTTTAAATGTAATTGTAAAGCCCGGGTGATGCTGCTTGGTGTCTATAGTAGTTGTTTCAGTCAGATCAGTGGTTTGGGACAAAGAGCGAGAGTGAATTTAAACTAAAGAAAGTGAACTGACTAAAGTGAGTAGCAGAGGGTCCATTGTCCCTTTGAGAAGAGGATTATCTTGAATTTTAGATCTTTGGATATTCATGACACAGGATTAGACTTCAAACAAGAGCAGAGGACACCATGCATAGAGATGTATACATGCGCTAGGCTGGTGCTTCTCAATACTAACTCAGAATATATCAGATTTTTTAAATGCCAGGTCTTAAAAAGTGAAAAATAGAACTGATTACTTTTAAACGGTTTGCAGCGGTTCAAAGTTCACTCCGAGCATCACAATTATTCACCACGATGAGCTCATAAGCACTTTTCACAACTTTCAGGGGCTAGACAAGAGTTTTGATACTTTGATGTCATCAGCGTTCCCTGGGGAAGTGAAGCTAACTGGAGGCACTGCTCTGTCTGAAGTTCTGTAACTCTAGTTAAGAGTTTCATCTGTTTTGTTTTAACACTATCTGATCATAAAGAGTTGATTTAGTTAGAGCTAGAACAGGTGAGCTGATTTTGCACTGTTAAACAAGTCCCTCTCAAATTACTGTAGCTAGAAAGGATTAGCCAACAGTTTTCAGTTATTCAGTCTCACCTTTTTTGAGATCAAAACTCCTACACTCGACCAGGAACACTCATATTGATCACAGGGTCCTGAAAATGTATTGTTTAAATCTAGTTTTGTATTTTTGAGTTTTCAGACAATCCAAAAATATATGTGTTTGCTAATGTGGTCATTCTGTCACATGGTGTTCCTAGTTTGGTCCTGGTTTAGTCCTGATTCAGACCTGATTTAGTCCTGGCTTAGCTGTGGTTTAGTTCTGGGTCAGTCCTGTTTTAGATCTGGCTTATCCCTGGTTTAGTCCTGGTTTAGTCCTGGTTTAGATCTGGTGACATGTTTTAATCAGGACAGTGAGTGTATTCTCATGTTTCTGTGGAACATATGTCTAAAGTCTGGTGCTCCCCTTGAGTCCAGTTCAAATCAGATTATCTCCTCACTCCAAGCTTCACCAGCTACTCACACTTTGCAATGTAAAAACAGCAATAAAAACCTGCTTTAGCCCTGGTTAAGTCCTGGTTTAGCCCTGGTTTAGTTCCTGGTTTAGTTCTTGGTTTAGTTGTAGTTTATTTCCTGGTTTATTCGTGGAATCAGTCTAGCTTGTTTTGTATAGTCCTGGTTAGGTTAGTATGCTCCTATAGCCCTTGGTTTAGTCTTTGGTCAGTATTTCATTTTTTAAATCCTGAAATAACCCAAACTAAATCAGAAAAATCTACAGACAATTAGGAATAACCAGAACGTAGGACCAAAAAGGAGGACAGTATATGAAAACTAAACCAGGTCCAGGCAAAAATGGATCTACATTAATGCTTTTTAGTTCAATTGAATGACATTTTTCATTTTCTACATTCTAAATTAAAGGTGCATTATGTAGATGTTTCCCTGCTTTGCCTAGAATGTTCCACAGTATTTGAAGCATTTGGCTTGTTTTGCATTTCTTTTCAATGACAGGTGTTTTTATTGCAAATGCATTCTTGCATTAAGCGTGGATGCTTCTTCACAGATCTGATCCATAACATAGCCTTATGGTGTAACTTTACCGTGGAGCATCTAAACAAAGCATTAACATCTCCATGGAGACTAGAAGGTGGCAGACAGAAAAGTTGCATAGCGCAGCATTAAATGCCCTTCCGCTCATAACTATCCAGTGGTACAAAACAAGTCTAAGAGCTCCCTGTGGATAGAATTGTTATAATGAGTTTTAAACTACAGCTGGTTTAGTCCCAGTTCAGTCCTGGTTCAGTGCTGGTTTAGTCCTGGTTTAATCCTGGTTCAGTCCTTGTTTAGTCCCAGTTCA
Organism: Periophthalmus magnuspinnatus; assembly: GCF_009829125.3. NCBI lineage: Eukaryota > Metazoa > Chordata > Actinopteri > Gobiiformes > Gobiidae > Periophthalmus > Periophthalmus magnuspinnatus. Next base: position 20,682,215 of record NC_047146.1, read on the forward strand.
GTCCTCGTTTAGTCCTGGTTCAGTCCTGGCTTAGTCCTGGTTTAGTCCCAGTTCAGTCCCAGTTCAGTCCTGGTTTTGTCCTGGTTTAGTCCTGGTTTAGTCCCAGTTCAGTCCTGGTTTAGTCCTGGTTCAGTTCTGGTTCAGTCCTGGTTCAGTCCTGGTTTAGTCCTGTTTTAGTCCTGGTTTAGTCCAGGTTTAGTCCTGGTTCAGTCCTGGTTTAGTCCAGGTTTAGTCCTGGTTCACTCTTGGTTTAGTTCTGTTTTACTCCTGGTTTAGTCCTGATTTAGTCCAGGTTTGGTCCTGGTTCACTCTTGGTTTAGTTCTGTTTTAGTCCTGGTTTAGTCCAGGTTTAGTCCTGGTTCAGTCCTGGTTTAGTCCAGGTTTAGTCCTGGTTCACTCTTGGTTTAGTCCTGTTTTAGTCCTGTTTTAGTCCAGGTTTAGTCCTGGTTCACTCTTGGTTTAGTCCCGGTTTAGTCCTGGTTCAGTTCTGGTTTAGTCGTGGTTCAGTCCTGATTTAGTCGTGGTTCAGTCCTGGTTTAGTCCTGTTTTAGTCCTGGTTTAGTCCAGGTTTAGTCCTGGTTCACTCTTGGTTTAGTCCTGTTTTAGTCCTTGTTTAGTCCAGGTTTAGTCCAGGTTTAGTCCAGGTTTAGTCCTGGTTTAGTCCTGGTTCAGTAATGGTCTTCAGTTTGATCAGTGAGGATTGAATGGGGAAGCTGTGGCTGGTTAAGATATATGCATGAGCAGGTTCACAACAGGAGGTAGAGGAGGGAGCGGTGCATCGTGGGTAATCTCTGGGGGTCAGGGGTTTGAACTGTGGAGCTGCTGGTTTCAGGGACAGATGTGACCACCTCAAACAGAGTAGAGTTACACTGACAACCATCTGGCACCAGGCTAATAATATTAATAATGAGTTTATCAAATACTACAGGGACTTAATAGAGATATTCACCCAGTGGCTTCACTCTAATATGCTCCCCCCATTAGTGCTAAAAATGTAAAAAACAAAAATAAAACTAAAAATGTAACTTTTTACATCTGTGGAGAGGCGACCCTGCTCAAGAAGAATAAGAATGCATGTTTTTCAAGCTATTTTTGTGAGCAATAACAACATGAATAAATGCAAGATAGATGTTTAATGTCATACTGAGGAACATTCCAGGAAAAGCAATGACATATCTACATAGCACCCACTAGAAAAGTTACATAATGCACATTTAAAGCTATAGAAGAGCTTTTTAGTGCAAAAATAGACTAAGATGAAGGCATGTTTTCATTTCTTTTTCAATTTGGTAGTGTTACTTCTCTGAAAAACATGTGTCCTTACTCTGAGCAGGCTTGCATCTCCACAAACCTGACTCCTCCAGAAATGTCTTCAGTCAAACCTTTATAAAATGACTTTAAATCCAAACAGCAAATGCAGTGATTGTGTATTGTTGTGGCAGATGTCCCACTCTGAAACAAAGCCCCTGGGGATTTGAACTGGGCTAATAGACAGCGCTGGTTAACCCTATAAACTCTGCTATTTACCACTGACAAAGATGGATTCAGACACCAAACGGACTCAGAGGTACAAGTGTGTCTTTATATTTGGGTTCAAGTATAAAAGCCGGGGTTGGGTTAGTCTGAGTTTGATAAATGAGGGACATGACAGACTTTAGGAAACGTAACAGAGAGGATGAGACCCCAGTTTAGACCTGGCTTAGTCCTGGGTCTCATTCCTCAAATTGAGTCAGAGCTGAATTTGTAATACACTATCAGTTCATTTGATTATTTAAGTTTATTTATATATGTTAAATCTGACATGTAATCATCATATTTAACTAACAAAACCCAGAATACAAAGATCACTGACGTTAACTGACTTTAGTGTAGTATTTTTGTTGTGCGATCATGACGCTACAGTATTTTTTGAGTGTTTTACTGAAGATAAACATTATGAAACTTTATTTGCCAACTCTGTTTAACTTAAATGAATGACGAACTAAGGTTTCAACTGATCGTTAACATTTTGAATAGTTTCGGGCGAGTAAAATAATGAAAATAAAGTCAAGGTAATGGTGAGCATGACTGACGCAAATTGTGCAACTGACTCAAATTGGGGAATGATGTTGCGTTCATTCTGGTTTGCTAACTTCCTGGCTTCCTGGTTCAGGCCGGAATTAGGCCTGGTTTAGATGTAGTGTGTCTTAAGATCACCCTGGTTTAGTCCCATTTTAGATCTGGTTTAGTCTAGAACTAGAGTTTGGGTTAGAACTGTTGGTGTTTGGCTCTTTTTGGTTTAGACTTGCATTTTCGCCTCCTAGTTCAGAACTGGTTTGAATGTCATTTGGACCTGTTTAAGTTTAGTTTTGGTGTTAATATCATCCTGATTTCATTCCATTTTGGGTCTTGGTTTAGTCCAGTTTTAAACCTGGTTTCGTCTCACTTTAGGAATCTGAAGATTTGGTGTTAGACTTGGTTTAGACCTGGTTTGGTCTTGCTCTTATTGGTTCAGATATGGTTTTAGTCCCTTTTAGTCCCATTTTGGTACATCTGCTTTAAACCTATAAAAAAGACCCCTTATTGGAATCGGAGGACCTGGTTTAGATCTGGTTTGGACCTTGTTTTACTGTGTCCATTATTTCAACCCTTATAATGGGTAATACTTGTTCAGACCTGATTTAGGCATAATTTAGACTAGATTATCCCTCATTCAAAACTGTAATTTAAACCCCTTTTTATCTAGATTTGGTGATCCTGGTTTAGTCCTATTTTAGATCTGGTTTAGTCTAGTTTTGGGCTTGGGGGTTAGAACTGTTTTGGTGTTTGGCTATTTTTGGTTTAAACTTGCCTTCTCGCCTCCTAGTTCAGAACTGGTTTGAACGTTAATTTGGACCTATTTTAGTCTAGATTTGGTGTTTGGTTTAGTTCCATTTTGGATGTGGCTTAGTCCAGTTTTAAACCTGATTTAGTCCCACTTTAGTAAATAGATCCATTCTTGGAATCTGAAGACTTTAGACTCAGTTTTAGACTTGGTTTAGACCAGGTTTGGTCTTGCTTTTACTGGTTCAGATATGTTTTTTGTTCTGGTTAGTCCCATTTTGGTACCTCTGCTTTAAACCGATAAAAACTGACCTCTTATAGGAATCGGAGGACCTGGTTTAGATCTGGTTTGGACCTTGTTTTACTGTGTCCATTATTTCAACCCTTATAATGGGTAATCTTTGTTCAGACCTGATTTAGGCATAATTTAGACTGGATTATCCCTCATTTAAAATTGGCTTGAATGCAATTTAGACCTGTTTTTTTAATCTAAATTTGGTGATCCTGATTTAGTCCTATTTTAGATCTGGTTTACTCCACTTTGAGACTTGGATTAGACAAAGTTTGTTGTTTGTCTCGCCCTGCTTCAGATATGGTTTTAGTCCTGGTTTAGTCCCAGTTTAGCGCCCAATTGTGCCCAATTACCTGCCCATAACAATGTGAAAAAACAAAACTAGTTCATTTTAAGCAGTTTGCAGTGGTCTAATATTATTCCTCACTTACTTTATACACTCAGAGCATCCTAATTATAAGGATAAGGAGTTTATAAGCACATATCACAACAAAGTGGAATAGAGACAAATTTTGCTCAAATGTATGGAAAAAAGAAAGATACAGAACCTTTAATTAAACTATCTTTGGAACCTTACAACCTGCACTGGTTTAGTCTCATTTTAGTCCTGCTTTAGACTTATAAAAAAAGACTCTTATTTGAATCAGAAGACCTGGTTTACACCCTATTGTGTTTTCTCCATTATGTCCTCCCTGTTTTTTCCCTATAGTTTTTTTTTTATCCACTGGTTTGGGTTCAAGTCTAAAGTTGGGGGTTGCTGGGTGTTGTGTGGGGGGCCGGGGGGGAGCAGCAGAGGTTATGCCCAGAGGAGGAAGCTGGTTTTGGGGTTGTGTTGCTGTGAGGGCAGCTTGATAAATGAGCACTGTGACAGACTTCAGACGGAGATAATGAGAGGAAACAGCCCATCAAAAAAGGCTTTGTCAAGATAAGACAAGTCAAAAAATAACTGAAGATAATCGTGAAATATTCAGACAAATGTATGAAAAATGTAACTGTTATCAGACGTTTCAACTATGGCTCTTTGTGTTTATGTTTATTTAAAGAAGACCTATTGTGTTTGTGTCTGCTATATAGTTAAAATTTATCCCGTGGATCATTGTTATAATTTGGACATTTTAAATCACAATATTCATCAAAAATGACTTAATAAAAGAAACAAGTTTGTTAGAAAACTGCGGTGCCCAATGGGAGCTGATGACGCCACAAACATCATGTGTCAAAAAGAGCCATGGAGCTGTCAGCCCCTCCTATGTATAGTTGCACATTACAATAGCAAGTAGCAGATTTTTTTTTTCATTTGTACCAAAATGACTATGCAAGGCTGCCAAATACTATGTGTATCACTGATTAAGAAAATAAAATTGAAGAATGAAGTAAATACAGAGCAGTGGGTGTGCACCAGTGACGGTGAAAACAGGGATTGACTGGTAATATGACGTCTTGAAAATAAGCGATAAAGAGCTAAAACATGCATGAATCACTCCAAAAACAACTTCAAGAGGGTAAATGAGAAGAGGAAAGAACTATAACAGACATGTGCAAACTAAGGCCTGGGGACCACACATGGCCCTTTGGGTTTATTAGTCCGGCCCACCGTAAACCGCAGAAGGTTTACCATTAGCTATTATATATTAAAATAGCTAATGGTAAACCTTGTTCAATTTACCTTTTCAACAAGTAGTTGATATTTTGGCACTTGATAAAACTGAATGTGAATTTTTCTGCTGTGTTTATTTAACTGAAATTTGATACATTGATTATTAATTTAAATAATCCATTTGAAAACCAATTTGTATATACACTCACCTGAAGGATTATTAGGAACACCATACTAATACGGTGTTTGACCCCCTTTCGCCTTCAGAACTGCCTCAATTCTACGTGGCATTGATTCAACAAGGTGCTGAAAGCATTCTTTAGAAATGTTGGCCCATAGTGATAGGATAGCATCTTGCAGTTGATGGAGATTTGTGGGATGTACATCCAGTGCATGAAGCTCCCGTTCCACCACATCCCAAAGATGCTCTATCGGGTTGAGATCTGGTGACTGTGGGGGCCATTGTAGTACAGTGAACTCATTGTCATGTTCAAGAAACCAATTTGAAATGATTCGAGCTTTATGACACGGTGCATTATCCTGCTGGAAGTAGCCATCAGAGGATGGGTACATGGTGGTCATGAAGGGATGGACATGGTCAGAAACAATGTTCAGGTAGCCCGTGGCACTTAAACGATGCCCAATTGGCACTAAGAGACCTAAAGCGTGCCAAGAAAACATCCCCCACACCATTACACCACCACCACCAGCCTGCACAGTGGTAACAAGGCATGATGGATCCATGTTCTCATTCTGTTTACGCCAAATTCTGACTCTACCATTTGAATGTCTCAACAGAAATCGAGACTCATCAGACCAGGCAACATTTTTCCAGTCTTCAACTGTCCAATTTTGATGAGCTCGTGCAAATTGTAGCCTCTTTGTCCTATTTGTAGTGGAGATGAGTGGTACCCGTTGGGGTCTTCTGCTGTTGTAGCCCATCCACCTCAAGGTTGTGTGTGTTGTGGCTTCACAAATGCTTTGCTGCATTCCTCAGTTGTAATGAGTGGTTATTTCAGTCAACGTTGCTCTTCTATCAGCTTGAATCACTTGGCCCATTCTACTCTGACCTCTAGCATCAACAAGGCATTTTCGCCCACAGGACTGCCGCATACTGGATGTTTTTCCCTTTTCACACCATTCTTTGTAAACCCTAGAAATGGTTGTGGGTGAAAATCCCAGTAACTGAGCAGATTGTGAAATACTCAGACCGCCCCGTCTGGCACCAACAACCATGCCACGCTCAAAATTGCTTAAATCGCCTTTCTTACCCATTCTGACATTCAGTTTGGAGTTCAGGAGATTGTCTTGACCAGGACCACACCCCTAAATGCATTGAAGCAACTGCCATGTGATTGGTTGATTAGATAATTGCATTAAGGAGAAATTGAACAGGTGTTCCTAATAATCCTTTAGGTGAATGTGTGTGTGTGTGGAATGGAAATATAAAGTTAAAACCATACTTTGGAACATTTACAGGGAGATATACAATTCTATAACATATTGTGGAAGATTATAGCCAAAGGAAAAACATTTGTATTGAAAAAAAAAAACAACAAAAACAGCAGGGGACCTTCCTCCAAGTCAAATAAAAGTCAGGTTTGTGGAGATGCAAGCCCGCTCAGTGCACGCTTGTCTCTGTGGAGCGTAAATGCATTGCACTATTCCAGCCCTGGTTTGGTCCTGTTCAGGTTTAGTTCCTTGTTCCGTCCCATTTTAGCCCCAATTTTGATTTGGTGGACGACCATATATCAGAATATGGGGAGTAATCTGTGTGCACACTCAATATCTTTTAAATCAGGTGAGCAATAATTGCACAAAAATTGAATACAAATAGAATATACCACTGTTTCCTATTTGACTGCCATTCCGCAAATACATGAGAAGATCACAAGCTGTTAACAAGGCGGAGCTGATTGGTCGGAGGTGGGTCTTTGTGTTTCCCAGCATGTTTTGGGACGGCTGGCCCAGGGTTTGGGGCGATTAGAGCGGGACGGGGGTGGAAGTGAGAAAGGAGAGGGGCAAAAGGGTGTGAAGCTAAAAGGAAACACAGAGCCAGTTCAGTCACGGTTTGTTAAAAAGCAGATGGTGGACGCACACTTTCAACGCTGACATTGTGCCAACATTATGCTAACACGTGCTAACTGCTGCTAAATACCCAGGCTGACATTTATGACAGTTTAAATGGATAATGAGATTGGCACAGTTTCATGGCTTTTTCTGAGTGGTTTAGGCCAACTTTATACTTGGTTTTGTCCTGGGTTCATTGTGGACCTAGTTTAAGAACAGGCTTAACTGTGGTCTAGTCCTGAGTTAGACTTGATTTAGACCAGATTTGAGCTGGTTCAGAACTGGTTTGAACTGGGTTTCCTCTTAAGATCATCCTGGTTTAGTTTAGTCCAGTTTTAGATTTGGTTTCAAACTGTTTTGGTCTTCTTGGTTCTTTTTGGTTTAGTCCTGATTAGTCCTGATTTAGACTTGCCTTAGTCCCAGGTCAGAACTGGTTTGATTGCCATTTGAACATTCTGGACCTGGTTTAGTTTAGTCCAGTTTTAGACCTGGGTTAAAACTGCTTTGGTCTTCTTGGTTCTTTTTGGTTTAGTCCTGATAAGTCCTGAATTAGACTTGCCTCAGTCCTGCCTCAGAACTGGTTTGAATGTCATTTGAACCTGTTTAAATCTAGGTTTGGTGTTAATATCATCCTGGTTTAGTCCCATTTGAGATCTGTTTTTTTTTTTTTTCAGTTTTAGATACAATACAAAACAATTAAAAAAAACAACAGCGAGTAAATGAATACAACTGTCAAGATGTAAAAATCTTCAGCCCTATCTATTGTAAAGTCCAGTTTTATCATACCCATTGTCAGGTAATATAGCTTAAAAAATGCAATGTTTTTTTTTAACACTGTTCAAGATTTGAATGTCTATAACCGTTGTTTTATAATTATTAATGCATAAATAATGGTAATTTCAAACATATCCAACAGTTAGAATTCAGAATAATGCAGATTTAGACTCAAATTTTGTAATTAATGAGGTTATACCTTAGCAGAGATGTTTTGCTTGTTTTAATCGGCCACCTCTTCAGCAGACGTGCATTGTTCTTACTATTTAAAAAAGGCACTGTTTTTGGTGGAGGGCCCAACACCTTCTTTTCTCTGCGGAGACATTGCTGTTTTACAAGGAATGTTCCACAAAATGAAATAAAACTGAATCTCCATGGAGAGCACGGGACTCCACCAAAACCAAGTCTTTTGTGACAATAAAAATCTCTGTACTACAAAAACAAAAGTCATTAAGTTTTATAACAAAGAAAAACTTAGTGTGGACCTTTCAGCAAAGCGTGATGGACCTTCTGCCAGAAAAATTACGCTGTGTACCTTTAAAAATCCTCTACATACAAAACTCTTTAACGCTTTTAATAATGTTATAATGCTGTTCTCTTCTCAAAAACATACCAGAATTGTGTTGTCCTGGATTATTAGGTGTCTACATCCCTAAAGTTTGTCAGTAGAAAGTATCTGATATGAAGTCTGAGTTTTGTTTCATCCGTGAATGAAACAAAACTCCAGGTGTTTGTGATGAGGAAACATCATTATACCATAGATCACAAATCACAATACTGTATAGGCCTTTAATACTGATTGACTTCATGGTAATTAGTCTCCATGTCCCTCTCCTCTCTCCTCCCCCCGTCCCGCTCCGATCAGCCCGAACCCTGCAGCTCTCCCAGGCCAGCCGCCCCCAAAGCATGCTGGGAAACACAAAGACCCACCTCGTGGCCATCAGTTCCACCTTATTAACAGCTTGTGATCTTCTCATGTGCTTGGCCTGGGCTGGGTGAGCAGAGGAGGGCGAGCTATTGAAGAAATGCACCTGTTTAGAGAGGACAGAACGGAGCAGAGCAGTCACTCGCAACTGTTAACTTCACATTAGAGAGAGAAGAGGGGGGCAGGGAGGTAGAGGATGGGAGGTGAGAGAGAGAGGGAGAGAGAAAGGGGCTAAAATAGAGAAAGAGAGGATGGGTAAGGAGAGAGATGGACCAAAAGAGTGAGGGAGGGGTGGGGCAGAGAGCAGGTGCACCTCTTTAGAGCTGTCATTGGATTGTATTGGGTTAGTTTTGGAGACAGGTCCTCAGTCCAAATCTGTTTTTAAACTAGACTGGTTTTACTCTGTTAGTGTCACTACTTCCATTCCTTTTATATCTCCATTTTTGCAGTTTGTGATTTTTGCGAAGTTTGCCAAAAATCCCCCAAAATAACGCAGTAAATAGTGAGCTGTGGGTCGATGTCACTGAAACATTTAAAGATAAAAGGTGTGGATAGTGTTTCTGTCTCAAAGCTAATGTTAACCTTTAGTAAAACATAAAATTAAAAAAATTAAAAAAATTAAGACAACCCATTTTTATATTTCAATTACAGTATTTTGATTTGTGGCATTATTTTTATATTTATTATGCTGCAAAATTTGCGTTATTATGGAGACAAAAAACACAGTGTCCTCCAGTCACATTTGTACTTTGTGGTCAATGACATTGAGCCAATGGGTCAAGTCCTGGGTAAGTACTTTTTATTCAGAATTTCTGCTCAAAAACAATCGATAAATGTAGCTGCTTTGATAGTGTGGATCCAGCCGCAGACAGAAGCCTCTCTCATGAGCCCATAGAGTCACTTTGCCTGTGTCACTGATGCTCCAGGTTTTTGGCCGGGGTGTCTTCCTGCTGTTCAGACCCGGACACGGTGCACACAGGCTGGGCTTTGAGCTCCAGGTGCAGCCCCTTTCTGGGACAGGCCTCTCCAGATGGACAGTGGACCACCGGCCATAAAGACACCACTCTTCGGCCCTGTTCCCCCTGCTCCAGCCCTGCCCCAGCCTGGCTCTTTTCACAGCCCAGGCCGGATGCTCTGGAGTGGGGGAGGGATCATAGGACACCCCCTTCTTTCACCCGACTTCTGGATGTGATGGGAGACGTGCAGGTGTCACTATTTTGTGTAAGGAAACCGGATCTACAGCCAGTCAAAACCAGGGAGTCTGTAACTGTTTATCATGTCTGACTGCTCAACGGATATTCCAATGAAATTCAACTAGATCAACATTTATTCTATGTTAAAATATTGTGTTTTGCAGGTATGAGGGGAAAAAGCAGAACATGTACTCTTTCACACATTGTATACGTTGAAATTGTGAAATTATCTTATTCATTGCTAATAAAAACATTTGTTTTAGAATGGAAATTGCAGTGATGGTGCCCTTTCATTTAATGGTGCCCTTTATAAAACATTTATGGTAGCTAGTGACCTTAGTGCTGGAAGTTGCCTGAAGAATTTCCCCCGCAAAGTGGCAGGGCAGAGACACAGTGAAGAGTTCAATCAGTCACAAGAAGCTTGGAGTAGAGCTGGTGCTCCACAATGGAAGATGCCTCCTGTATCCCCTAGGTGCATGACCCACCGGGTATAGAACCGTCTGTCTGATCGGGGAAATGGATGTCTCTTTATAAATATAGTGATCCAGCCCCTTTCCCATTTATTTTCAGTATTTTTCACTATTCAAGGTCGACAGACGCAAATAAACAAGACACTAACTGACGACACTTGCATATTATACTGTGATTTACTGTGATTTCTCCAAAGACTCATACATACAAACACACCAAAACCTCATACAAGGCTCAACAATGCCACATAGCTATTTTTCAACAATAAAACATACAGGATACAATGAAGAAAATGCAAAATAATGAGCTATATAATTACATTCAAAAGCATTAATATCTGAAGAAAGAGTATGTCTTCTCTAAGGAAGTAAGTCAAAACTATACTATGGTTTGACAAGACACATACCTTAGAAAGATTCCTTAGATACATCCTTTAAACAGCAATTAGACTACTATCACTGCCCAATGACCTGACCCTAACCCCTGTATCATGAATACCCCTCTCATTCATCCTCTGTTTCTCTGCAGGTGCCTGGTCCTTCTGCCTTCCTCCCCATTCAAACCGAACCCAGCCGGACACCCACCTACCCTGTCTGCTCACCCCAAAACAAGGTGCTTTCTGTGGGCTCGAGTGCCGTCCTTCCTGCCTCCCTACCTCCACAATGCCCTCTCAATGGGGAGGTTTGTGGTTGGCAGTGCCCCAGCAGCTTCACCTGTGCCTGGGCTTGAATGGCGGCGTTGTGGTGCCATGGAGCCGTGCCCGTGACTTATGGACGATAAATGAACAACCACCTCAAATCCACCCATTTACACAACAGGTTCTATTCAGAGCCTGCCAAAACAGTTTTCTGACACGATTAGCGCCGAAGCTAATGTGGCTAACACCTGATTGGAGCACACAAAAGGAGCAGGAGTTAAAAGCTTCACCGTTGTTGTAAATTGAATTAAATTGTCAAGTGTAAGTAGATGTTGTATGGACGTGCAACACACAAAAACGAGGTTACTGAAGAAATTCCAGCAAAAATGCATTTCATTATACACCTAATTAGAAACTATTTTCAATTCCAAATCCAAATTTCAATGCAAAATACTTCCAGACCCTCATTTTTTTTTTAACTAGTTTTGCTCCTGAATTGCAAAACTTGAGACAACCACTTTTTTCTTCTAGTAGTTTTGTAGTAGCACAATAGATATATATTTAAAGGTGTAAGAAAATTGTTTTATTAGATGAAAAAATACAACAAAAAAAAGAAAGAAATACTGTGTACTTCAATACTACAGGTAATGAAATCTTTATGACAATCTATGAATGGATTATACTTAAACATAATGGGACTTCTCTAGGGGAGTGGTAGATATGACCTGGAATGTTTCGCAGTATTGCATTAAACTTTTCTATCTTGCTATCTTTATTCATATACAACTTTTTTTCTTTTAAGATACCTTGAATAACCTGAATTCATTGGTTGAGCGGTGCGATTCCGACTCCCAGATGTATGATGTTGTTGTGTCCTTGGGCAAGACACTTAACCCACCTCGCCCCCAGTGTCTGCGTACACTAGTAAATGAATGTGTGTGCGAATGGGTGAGTGGTTCATTGATGTAAAGCGCTTTGAGTGTTTTGAAAGTGGAAAAGCGCTGTATAAAAAAACTTGACCATTTACCATTTAGTCTTACTACAAATGGGGTCACCTCTCCACAGATCTGACCTATAACTTTGCCGGCTAGTATTACCTGTTTCTACTGAAGATGAGCTATACATTTATTGCTATACCATGGAACATAATCACAGTTATAATCAGGTGACCCAGAAAAGTTTCATCTCCTGATCCTTTAAACTGTTGATGGTCTGTGTGTGCTGCTGAACTCTTTGTCTCTGATGGGAGGAGCTGAGATGTTGGGGCCACTTTAGGAGATGCTTTGGATCTGATTACACTTTTGGGAGCCCCGACTTGAGATAAAACCAGGAGTCGACCCGCTCATCTCTCTCTCCCGCTAAAGACACTGAAGGCGTCTGGGGAATAGATATTTTTCACAGAGGAAATTATGACATATTTTTGCAATGATTTTTGTTTTACTAGTTTTTACAGTCACTCTTAACTATTTGAGGACTTTTTGTAATGAGTACTTTTGCTTTGAACCCTTCAGAAATGTTTTGATTCATTTGACAGTTTAAAGACTTTTACAGCTCCATCTTCATACTGGGATTTTGCCATTGAACTGAACTTTTTTGTTTTTTGTTTTTTTGTTATACTTGTCTTTTTAAACTGTATACAACTCAAATGGAAAAATATATATATTTATTTATATATTTATTTTTGCATTGATAGCTTAACATTTCAATTTTTTTGCTTTTGCTTCATCTTTAAATTGTTACTTTTGATGTGGAAGATGACAAAATCTGACTAAATCTGAAGAATCTGCCTTTTTATCTGAAGAATCTGACTTTTTAAACTGTATAAAACACCCATGGAAAAACTCTGAATGAGTTGAAATTTGTTGTGTAAATTTTGAGTGAATTTTGAGTCTTAAAAGAGAAAAGTTTTTGCTACATTTGACCATTTTAAATCAATCTGCAATACTTCCCTCCCATATAGAAGACCAGCACGTTGCTATTGGACCATGAACCCCCACCCGGGCCACCCAGGCCACCCTCTCCCCCCTCGAGACTTACCCACCATCCCTCACTGCCCCCCTGGCTTCTCACTGGACCCCCGCCTGCACCACTCTCCGGTAGTCGGTCTCCACCGCCCTCCAAAACCCCATCGTGATCTCAACCCACAAGAGCAACTACAGCTACGTCGCAAAATCAACAGCCGTGAGCGAAAACGAATGCAAGATTTAAACGTCGCGATGGACGCTCTTCGAGAGGTCATGGTTCCCTACGCGACAAACCCAACTTCTCAAACTCCTGGGAGAAGACTGTCCAAAATTTCAACGTTAGTTTTGGCGAGGAATTACATCTTGCTTTTGGGATCTTCGTTGCAAGAAATGCGCAGACTGCTAGGAGAGGTTAGCAGCGTTGGGGTAGCTTCTACTCCCATACCAAGGTTGTTGCTAACGGGCGGTTGCTGGCCGGTAGTGTCCAATCCGGCGCAAATTCTGCTAACTCAAGAGGCTTTTATAGCGCAGTCGTCCAATGCGCCTTCGTCCAATGGGAAATGTCCAGTGATAGTGCCTCCTTCTGGTCAGGTTGAGGCTATGATCGTCCCAGGTCAGTGGGGCAACGCAGGGGGGAGTCTATGTCCGTGCGGAGTCTGCAGACTGCCCAGGTTTAGTCACGCAACGTCACCAACGAGATTTCCAAAGTAGAGACTGAAACTTTTTCTTATGTTTTTAATCACATGGAGACAGGAGACAGTATTCCTTTTTAGCGTATATGTTATTTTATTATAAGACTCTAAAAGGACATACACCCTTGTTGAATCTAATCATTTATATCAGTGGCAAAGTTTGTCTGTGTAATCCCTCAGTCGTTCCAGGTATCTATCTAGAGTAAAAGAAAAATTCAAACTAGAAAAAAGTTTTGAGTGAAGACATTTCGCGGCTTCTTCAGTTCTGGTCAGATTACTGGTGGACACTTCTTTATTCCTACAACTTTTTTCCCCACTGACAGATTTGAATTTTTCTTTTACAATGGCAGCGTTTATTATCTTGCATTACTGCATTATTAAATTATTGAAAAATAAACAATACTGATTTAAACACTACAAGAATGTGGTCTGAAAGCAAATTACAAAAGGACTATGGGCACTCTTTGAACTTTTGACACTGGCCAAAAAGACCAACTACTTTTGTCAGTTATGATTTCATTTAATGTTTTTAATTACTAATCTATTGTTTACATGTATTCTTATAGTATTTTTCATATGCAACAGGGTTAAAATGTTAATCTCTTTGAAGTGCTGTAAAAAATGTATAACACTAAGACCATTGGAAAAAATGTAATATGAAATGGTGCTAAATTCAAATGAAATACTGAAACTGCATTTATACTTTTATATTTTGTGATTAATATGTTTGAATAAACTTGTTTTCTTTGAGTAAATATTGTGCCATCCAAGTTTCTCTGTCTTGCTATAATGCTTTATATTTGTTCATTCCAATTGATCCAAACTTAATTGTCTGCTTGAATGATCAATAAGTATGCACATATCATTTTAATATTTATTTTTTAGTGCAAGGACAAAATAACAACATGAGAAAAACAGTATGAAGATGGAAATGGCATGTAACATAATATTATATTGCATAGTGATTACACATTTAAATTAGACAGGATACTTCATTTGATGTAAATAGGATTAGAGGTACAATATGTAACTTTTCTGGTGGAGGGAGTCACCTGTTTGTCTCCATGGAAATGTTGTTGCTTTGCCTAATGCTGCAGAGTACAGAATTCAAATGAAATATGCTGCATTTAGGTAATTAAAGGTGTTTGTATTGCTAAAAATGCACCATATCTTTCCAATCTGTTAATGGACTGTAATGTAAGTGAGACCAAACCTGGACCATTACAAATACATTGAATGCCACATGATCTGCTTCTACATCGCCTTTCATACACCTTCAATAGGCCTGTCACGATAACAAATTTTGAAGTTCGATATATTAATGAAGAAAATATAGACGATAATCGATAATACTGAAACTCATTTATACCACTGACACAATAATAATGCAGGATTATCCCCCAAAAAGTGTACAGTAGTTAAGTTGGTGGAGTATTTGTCCACTGATCTGAAGGTTCAATCTGAGCTGTTCAATCTGCTAACTCAGAAGTTGGCGGTGCGATTCCAGCTCCCACAGATGAACGCTGTCATTGTGTCCTTGGGTAAGACACTTAGCCCACCTCGCCCCCAATGGCTGTGTACACTGGTGTATGAATGTGTGTGTGAATGGGTGAGTGGTTCCTTGATGTGAAAGCTCTTTAAGAGCCCTGAAAAGGTGGAAAAGCGCTATATAAACATGTGACCATTTATGATATTATTAAAAAACATGAGCGGACAGCAGAATGAAACACTATAGTACCTAGTTTGTGTCTATAATGAGTCATAGAAGTTATTTATTCAACCTTTTTACGGCTTAAATTTTACTATACAGCCAAAAAAATACCAAAAATGTTCCAGTCATGCAAAAAAAATATACACATGACGAGGCTGCATAAGGCTAAGCACTAGCCGCACCAAAACTGAGACAAGAACGAGGGCTTTTGGCTGTTTTTTTCTTCACAAAAAAGGAATACACTCGAAGGAAAAGCAAAACTGGATATGTTGGTGACACAATTGCAATTTCATAATCTGGTAACAAACTTTGTCTTTAATGCTTTATATGGAATTATATATATACTTTATATGGTATTATTTAATTGTTGTTGTTTTTTTTGTTTTTTTTGCTTGTCTTGCATTTTAAATAAGGCGCCCATGAAAAAGAGAGCCCAAGTGGTCTCATTGGGTTACCCTGTAAAAATAGTCATAAATAAATCAATAAACAAATAAGAAGAAAATAAATAAATTACCAAAAAAAAAAAGAATAAAAATAAATAAAAAATAAATTGATCCCCCCCAAAAATATTGTTCCAGCTTTCATATATTGAACTCTAAGTTGATACAGTAATTATCATGACAGGTCAACCCCTCATATTCCCAGTAGAACCCGGTCCGTCTCCCTGGTGTCTCTTGTATAATCCACAGGTGTAAATTTCCAGACACTTCTTTGCGCTCTTAAACAACAAAACCCTGAAAAGATGTCTTCTGCCCCCCCACACCTCCTCAGTGTTCACTCCTTTAGTCCCATTCAAACTCCAAACAAGCAAAAGATCAAAACCACCCTGCAATTAGCTCCCAAAGAAAGAGCACGTATTTTGATCATTCACCCCTCTCTTTTCTCTGTGTGTCGTTGGAGATGTGGGCGCCCGCTCGCTCACAATCACAATATGTTGAAATGGCCAGAAAACGTGTCGCCAATGCGCAGGGACTGAGATGCACTGCAAAAACGGTAGGATTGAGTTAGCTGGAAGTACAATTTTCTGGTTGGATTTTCTGGCTGGTTGCAAATATTCTTTCTTATCTTAAATGTGCGATGGATGAGCTACTCTGCAAAAATAATGAGTAGTTTTAACTGATTTAGATTGAGTTAGTTGGAAGTACGTTTTCTGACTGGATTCAATGTGTTTTTCCATGTTTAGATCTGAATTTATACCAGAAAACGTGTTACCAATGCGCAATGAAAGATGCTTGGTTGTTTAAACTAGACTGGATTTAGTTAGTGGTAGGTCTATACCTTTTTTTGTCACGTATTTGTACTAAAAATTTAAATAAGCGACAAAAATATATTGGGAACACAACTTAGACTACTCATTGCACTAAAACATAGTTATAAGTTACATATAATTTACTTCGTGGCAAGAGATGTGACAGATGAAGAGGTAATGCCCTAACTTTTACCTAGCAACAGCGTCAAAACTTATTCTTCTTTTTCTTTTTATTCTCCTTCTTCCTTCCTTCCTTTCTTTCTCATAGACTGTATAAAGAAGTGGACTAAGTGAGTGTGACGTCACCCGTAGCGTTCAGCTCCAGTCAAACGAAGCTCATCGATGGTGGCAGTTATAAGGGTGAATTTGGAGCCAAGTTACATATTAGGAATTCGCACCACGAGTATCAGAGCAACCAAAAAGCCAATCAGGAGCGAGGCTGTTGAAGGTAACGCCCCTTCCCACCTGCACCGCTGGTTGAGCAGGGAGCAGGTGCTTAGCAACACTGTCAATCAAACCTGTTGCTAACGCTAGGGGGCGGGACCTCGGTGAAAGAAGGCAGCTGATTTGTCTGTTATTAATGTTCATATCTTGATTTATAGACACAATAATTAAATAAAAATACCATGATCATGTAGAGCGGGTTAATACAAACATCTTAAGACCTAGTAGTAGTAGTAGTAGTAGTAGTATTAAAAAAATACAACAGCGTGACCTTTAGACAATTTTAACTACTCAAAAAACTTAACTATGTATATTATTTATTATCACATTTTTTTTTTTTTTTACAGTGTGTCAAACTAGATCAAAAAAACTGAAAGCACAGTGGAGTTTTTTGCTCCCTCAACATGGCAACAAGCTCTACATTGGGTCATAATCGTGTCGTAGATTAAATATGCTCCATAATTGGCCTGGCTGGACAGAAGGAGGATTAGTCCGGGTGAAAGGAGACCTGTGAATGCACCAGGCGTTGGACAATAGCTGAGTTGGATGCTATTAAGTGAGATTAGGTTAAATAAGGCTTGATTCTGCCCAAGAGGAGCAGGAGAGGCTGGTCCACACATCAAAGTTACATGGTGGAAACTTGATGCCATTCATTTACATATAGCTGCTTTATAATAGTGTTTTGTAATGCATGAATCGCATAGAAGAGACTCGAAAATGAGACCAGGCAGTTCAACAGCTGTAACAATACGACATAATGCGTTAGTCTTGTATAGCACTTTTCAAGATGCTCAAAGTCGCGTTACATTTGGTGTTTATTCAGCACTTGGTTAAAATTGGTGTGAGTTTTACAGCCGGACATGCCCCGGGGCAGACTGATGACTGCCAATCTGTGTATTTGACGGCCACAATCTCCCTGAAAGGTCCGATATGTTACGCAGAATTGGCTCGTGTGAACTTTTACTCATGTTATAGTACTGTTACTGTCACAAAAAAATAGCAGGAGTTGTGTTTTGTTTCATTCACACATGTTTGAGTAACACTTTATTATTAGTCTCTCTACATCTCCAAAGCTCAAAATGCTCTGTTCCACCTTGTGATGTCATGAAGAGGTAGTTTTCAAGTTAACCACTACCTTTTACCTTTTGTTTATTAGGCTGAAACTATTCAAAGGATTCTCATGAAGGTGTATTGAGTTTACAAACACAGTGGAGCACTTCCTGCATCACCGCATGACATCACAAGAGGGAACAGAGCGTTTTCTGTTTAAGAGAAGGATTCAGGTAAATATGCAGGGTTTGTGTGTCAAACATGTGTGAATGAAGCGAAACACAACTCCAGGTCTGTTTGTGATGAGGAAACAACATTATTACTTAATTTGAAAATATCATAAGATGGGCCATTTAAAGGTACACTACGCAACATTTCTGGTGAGGAGTCCCCCCAGCTGCTTTTCTCTCTGAGGATGTTAACGCTTTGTCTGAAATGTTTCACCGTATGGCATTAAGCTAATAATCTTTTATGTATGCGATTACATCATTGCTACATTCTTCGTGAAGTGAGCAGAGTCTCCTCTCCACAGATCTGACCTGTAACCTGGCCTGGTGGCATCGCCTGCTTGTCAACATGAAATTAATTAATGTTTAATGGTAAAGCAATAACACAGTGCACCTTTGCAAACTCAAAAGGGTGAGGTAAGAGGAGAGGTGGGATAGAATAAGGAGCGAGGGGGAATGAATAGAGAACAGAGGGAAAAAAGAGACGAGAGAAAGAGGGGAAGGGTAGAGATGATAGAAGAGGGGTAGATTAAGGATGGAGACAGAGGAAAGATGAGAGAGAGAAAGAGCGAGACAGTACAAAATAAGAAAAAGTCTGAAAGGATGAGGGAGGAAGGGAGGAAGAAGAGAGGAAGAAGAGGCAGAGGGAGTGGCGGGAAAAACAGGAAACAGATTGGAGAAAGGGAGTGATATAAGATCGAGAATAAAGTAGTGGCGAGAAAAAGAAAGAGAGGAAAGGAGAGAAGCAGGGGGAGAATGAGGAGAGGGATGTAGAGTAGAGAGTGGAGATAGAAGAGAGAGAGAGAGAACGAGAGACAGAAAGAGAGAGAGAGATTCATTTACATATAGCTGCTTTATGTCGATGAGGATTAAGCATCTTGTTCTCCTCTGTCTCTGTTCTGGCCTGTGCCTCGTTACTTCTGTTCTCAAGGCGCTAAAGTTCAGCCCTCCTTTGTGTCCTGAATGTCTCTCTCATCTTTCCCTCTCTCTCTTCTTTCCTTTCTCATTTCCTTCCACTTCCTGTCTTCTTCTAACTATCTCTCCTTATCTCACCTTCTCTCTCTGCTTGTTATTGTTTTCATCCCTCCTTTCTTTTTCCACAACTCTCAGAGACCAGCGCAAAGTTTAAAGCTGTCAGGGGAAAGTTAACAACAACTAGCTTGCTAATGTGCACATCCTGATTATCCAAGGTATTTTTGAGCAGTGGAAACACCTGTAACTGAATATTTGTCAGATAAATAACTTAAATGCCAAACTGTGTGCCCTGCGGTCTCTCACATGGAGGACCTCTTGTGCGTTTGAATAGTCTTAACTGGATCTCCGCCTGGACCTGTTTTGTTGTCCAAATCAGAGCCTGACTTTACAACATGCGTCCGCCTTATTGTCTCCACTGTCCCACCAACCCGCTCCTCTCCAGCCCCTTTTCACCGCACTTAACCAGGCATCGTGGGGAGTCCTTTGGGTCCTCGGAGGAAGTGTCCCGGGTGTCATAAATTCAGCCCCCCCACCCACAATGCACCGCTCCCGGGACCCCCATTCATGGCGAGTCCTAAATCACGGCCCGGCCTTAACCCCTGCTTTGGGACACATTGGGGAGACATTGGGGTGAAGGGAGGGCTCGTTAACCAGCGTGTTCGCCTCCTCCCTGGTCCATCCCTCCTGTCCCATTCACCGCTCCGAGGAGGGCCAAAACATTTCAACTGCGGCCCACCAGCGAACAGCCGCATCCCAGACAGATTTCCAAACATGGGAAACTGTTCAGAGGGATTTAAAGATGTACTACGAAACTTAAACCCTCACCTGCTGTCTCCATGGGATATGTCATTGCTTAGCTTGGAGTTTATCACATTGAATTAAACTTCTATCTTGCATTTATATAATTACAGGTGTTTTAATTTCTGAGAAATATCGAGGAAAAACATGCATTCTTACTACATGTGGGCTCACGTCTTCACAGATCTGACTCATAACTTGTCCTGGTGGTGTCATCGTTAAGTTTAGATAGATTTAATACCATAGATAGGCATGTATACTATTCAGGTGTAGGGCTGCAATTAAAAAAGTCAAGATTTTGTGACCAACAGGCACTATTAGAATGTAGAATGTAGAAAAAATATAGTCCTCTGTATATTTTTGATTTTATTTAAATACATTTTATTGATTATCTCATCTTATCTTGTATTGAAATAAATGAGACATCACATGGTTTACACACAGTAGAGGAATTTGCATAGCGGCTCCTATAGTGACCCAGAAAGGGAAGTTTGCACCTGCTCCGTGCTGTGTTACTCACGTGTACAAGTTCATATAACCAAAATAATACATATAACTGTATCATGAATAAAATATTAATGAAGCGATAGAATAGTGTTAATATTAAGGTGCCACTTCCTTCATGAGTCTGACTAGCTTCTTATAGGAAAATGCAACTGATCAAATTAAAAATAACTGTTCAAACTCCCATAGCCTGTCATTTAAATGTGAAAGTGCAAATTTGATGTAAATGATTTTGACTTCAGCTGTTCAAACAAACCACAAAGGAAACAGCGCCCATGAGATTAGTCACTGGTTTTATTGGTGCCATTAACAGTTACCACACTAATGCTAATGCCTATTCACGACTAAATGTTAACCACTCTGCCGCAGCAACACAGGGGAGGACATGCGCACTCCGCTCAGAGAGATCAGGAGTCGATCCTGCAACCTCCTTACTGAGAGGAGGAGACTCAGGGAGGACATGCAGAAATGTGTGCATGCATTTGACCCATATGTTAGGGTTAAACCTGTCAGCGACCCTCCTCCAAATCTGAGCCTGGACCTTGGTCAGAAGTACCTAGCATGGATTAAAGCTGGTGTGAGTCCACTTGTTATTGTCTTATTGAAATGTTATTACTGCTTAGAAATATCGCACTTGTATTTATTCAGTTATATTTTTGTTGCTTGAACAAATAATGAAAAACCTACACTCTTACTGTAAGTGCACGGACTTGCCTCTCCACAGATCTGATGTCATTATATTCTTCTATTACATCACATTTGTGAAACTCAAATGTGGCCCTCAACAGGGTAAATTAAAAGGTATGATGGTCTAAAAATATCATTTTATCAGGAGATACGCAGTTACACAGCCATATTTTTACTTCTACGCAAGTGCATATGCAAAGTTTGTAACTTGAATAAGTATTAAATACAGAAACAGTTAACTAACAAGTAAAAATTTGTTAGATTTATTTTACATCTGGCCCTTTGAGAGCAGCCATTTTGCTGTTGTGGCCCTCTGTAAAAATGTGTTTGACACCCCTGTTCTACAATCTTACTAAAAGTGTACATATGGATAAAACTCAAACTTGCTCACTTCTCGTCTCTCTGAGCTCATATTCCGTCTGTCTCTGAAAGCCCCGATGTCCAAAGTTCAGAGCTTTTGGTCTACACCGCTCACTTTCATGTTAAGGGTCCTATATTATGCAAAATTTACCCTTGAGAGCTTTAAGCCATGTTGGAATGCTGTTACCTCATCAAAAACATACCCAAGTTGTGTTTTGTTTCATTCACACATGTTTGAGTAACCCTTTATTATCTGTCTACATCTCTAAAGCTCAAAATGCTCCATTCCACCTTGTGATGTCTTGTACAGTAGCAATAGTTTTCAAGTTAGCAGCTCCTTTTACCTTTAGTTCAATAAAGATCGGCAATTTCAGGGATGAAATAATCCAAATGATTCTAGTGAAGATGTATGGAGTTTAAAAACACAGTGGCACACTTTCTGTATTACCACATGACATCACAAGGTGGAACGGAGTGTTTGAGAGAAGAACTCTCTTAAATATGCAGGGTTTGTGTGTTAAACATGCGTGAATGAAACAAAACACAACTCCAGGTCTGTTTTTGATGAGGAAAAAACATTATAACATAGATCAGACAATAGCATTCTGTACGCACATACTTTATAAATGAGACAGACAAGTTTAATGCCACTGCGGAACATTACAGGCAAAGGAATAACATCTTCATAGACAGTGGCAGACCCTCAAGTGGCATAGAGCACCTTATGACCTTATAAACTCCACTGTTGTTCTGACAAAAAATCCAGGGATGATTGACAAAGTGTACATCACATTATATTAAGGGCCCATATTATGCTATTTGATTATCTAAAATAGCGTAAAAATGATCGCCAAAGTTGTGTTTTGTTTTATTCACACATGTTTAACACACAAACCCTGCATATTTAGGCTTTTAATGCCTTTGAATGCTTTGTTCCCGATTTGTTTTTTGAGCAAAATTGATACACTGTAGAGCTGTGTAATGTCTGCATCTGATTATAAAGCGGTTTATTCTGCAATAATCAGGAAATGTGTGTTAAAATACTAGTTATTGCCAGCTTTGCCGTCACAGCAAAACTCCAGTCTGGCCTCTGAGCAGTGAAAAGCATGTTTGGGATGAATAAAGTCAGTGCAGAACAACTTTAAAATGAACTAGCTCTGTTTTTCACATTTTTAAGACAGTAAACCTTTAACCCTGACTTGTGAGAAACTTGGAGAAAGGTTGGTTCAAAATAGACACATTTGAACTTGAATTTTATGCTGTAGAATGTTACAATTGCAAATACGCCCAATCCCACGTCTTTCAGTGTTCCTTAGTGTTTGTGGCATTGAACCCGCAACCCCTGCTCTCACCTCTGGCCCCGATTTGGCCTTGGAACAGAGGAATTCCAGTTAACACATCACACATTGGCCGCTCTATTCTGGCCTATTCTAGTTCGGGACGTCCTGACAGCCACCGCACCACTGCCCCTCCCCTCTGTCACGGCCCCTCCCCTGTATTTGGGATGCTCTTTGGGGTTAATGGAGTAGTTTGGCAGGCGGGCTTGTCGTCGATGTGGGGAGTCCCGGGGGCTGGAGGGGGGCGTGGGGGGGGTGAGAGGGGGGTCCATTGTCCCACACTGAGACGGGTTAGTTTTTCAGTGTTACTGCTGCTCCACTGCACTCGCCCCACAGCGGGAGGGGGAGAGAGAGCTAAAGTATCAGAGGTATTGCAAACTATACAATTACTTTTACAATGATTTACTACTTTTACTTGTACTACTACAGTAAAAGTCATAAAATTGGATTAAGAAATATATGATGTGATGTCATCCAAAACCCACCAATAACCACTGTGTAAATACAAATACAGTAGTACATGCGTGTAGTATGTATTAAAGTTTTATGGCTTTCTTTTTCAGTGGTGTAGAATTTGGTGAAAAGGTCATTATAAGATTTCATTTGACGTAAAATAAATGTCTTTCAAAAAAGTATTCAAAATCTACTTTACAGATACTTTTACAGCTCTGAGCGGGATACGACCCGTGTGGAATATTTTTCTGCTCATAATGTAAAGTTGCAGTATGTCACTTTTTCTGGTGGAGTATTCGCCACTTGCTTGTGTCCATGGTGATGTTACAGTTTCATACTATAGCAATGAACCAATCTATCTCTATGGAGACAAGCAGGTGACACAACCAAGCCAAGTTACAGGTCAGATCTATGGAGAGGTAATAATGCATTTCTTGAGCAATAAAAAAGAAGAAATGCCACAGTAATATTAATAACAGTAACTGAATAATTCTAAGATAGATAATGCCACACTGTGGAACATTAAATGATAAGCAGTAACAAATAATGAAAGACCAAATAATAGTAAATGTATGGAGATTCATGTCCAGTGTTTCTCATTATAAAAACAAGTCCTTCTTCTTCTTCTTCTTCTTCTTCTTCTTCTTCTTCTTCTTCTTCTTCTTCTTCTTCTTCTTCTTCTTCTTCTTCTTCACATCATTATTATTATTATTATTATTATTATTATTATTATTATTATTATTATTATTATTGTTGTAATTAAGACTAAATCATCAGAGTTGATATCACTAAAAGTATGTGAAGTGTGTGTCCCATTATAACATGTGTAGAGTCTAGTGTTTGTCTGCAGATCATTGTAGCGGTGCTGAAGAGCTGAGCAAACTCACACACTCACAGTGAGACCATCAGTCACACAGACCTTCAGTGTGGACAGGACAGAGCTATAGTCAAACCACAATGTTTACAATGGATTAAACATGGGCTTTATTACAAATCACGTTATGATCAACAAAATATATGATTAACTTTTACCTGTGTAATTCCTCAGCTGTCCAGGTGTGATCCATAGCAGGTCTGATCTTTTGATATCGATTGTTATTGCTTTTCCTTTTTATCTTAAAGGTGAAGGTAAAAAAAAGCAGGGATTATCAATGCAAGAAATCTCACATGTCATCAGTACGCCTACCAAAAAAACCCTAACAAAAAAAAAAAAAAACATCCAAAAAGCAGGGATACTTTAAGCCCAAGGGACACATTAACACATAAGAGTTATTATCTCTACAAGTCACATATGCTGTTCATGTCCAACCAGAAAGTAATATTATGAACCTCACTGACTCTTAAAGCAACACTGTGTAACATTCTGAGTGACTCCATGGAAACAGAAAGTTTAAACTAGACTTTGGAATGAAGTAAAGCCAAAGAAACATCTGCCTGGAAACAGCATGATTAGGCCCTCCTCTGTTTATCAGCGCAATAAAAACATGCTTTTATTTCAGTGGTTTACTGAGCTAAAAAGTTACACGATAAAGCTTTAATATAATCAAGCGCAGTCTAACCTGTCACTCACTTTACATTCGTCCTTCTGTTTGTATTTACCTCTCCTGGCGCTGCTCTGAACCTGTCCATCTGCTGCTCGTCTGCTCCAAGGACAAAATCTACAAAAACACTATTTTTTTTTTTTTTTAACCGCTGCTAAAATCCTCCCGCTCTGGTTTTAAGATCACCGTCTGACGCCATTTTGGATCGGAGCCACTAGACTTCACCCTCCGTTCCCTCCACGCCGCACCCTAAGGACCCCACTGACAGCTACAACCCCCAAATGGACGTGCTAGCAGAAGGCGAGCTTTTGCTGACCAGTGCGAACGGGACAGTTAAGACCAAGGGCAGGCCGCGTGTGTGAATGGGACAGGGGTATGGGGGGGTGGGGGGGAGTGCCAGGGGGGGGGACGGAGGGTTTGGGAGGGGCAGGGTCGAATGCCAAAAGCAGAAGGCAGGGTCACCGCGCCAGTCAAAACACTTCACGAGAACAAGGAGAATGGAGAGTGTGGGGAATTTTGATGAAATTATAAATAGAAAATATGTAAGTAAATGCATGTGGTGTATTAAAGGCAGTGGGTCAGTAGGTGGCACGGGCTGGTTTTAAATGTATTCTACTTGATTGTATTATTGTTGCTCTGGCTGGGTTTCAGATGGCATCACAACATTCTATACAATAATAGTATTTAAAGTATCATGTAAAATCAACTTTTATCAACTCTGAGCCATGTTATAATGGAGTACTGATTGATGTTTGCGTCTGCAGTTTTGAACAACAAATGGACTTGTTTAGCCGTTTTAGCTGATTAATGTTGCAATTTAAAATGAACAAAATGTTAAATAATGATCTAATTTAATGCTAAAAAACTGAACAAGTATAATATGTCTACTTTAATATGGACGAGGGGCGGCTAAAAGTAATACTGCTGATTGAAAATGTAGATTTTTGTTGTAATATAGTGAGTTGGGGAAGTACTGTACTTAATTTTAGGTACCTGTACTTTACTTAAGAGCTTTTTTTTTTTAACTTTTACTTCACTACATTTGAGAGCAGGTATTTGTACTTTCAACTATACTAGATTTTTGAACAGGACTGGAAATTATTGTATTTTTATTAGTCTATTGTCTAAAACCTGTCAAAAAGGCTGAAGGATTATTTTTGTTTATTTTTAAGTTCATAATTTGAGCAAACAAAATAATGCAAATAAAAAAACAGCCAGGAAAAAACTATCAATTTAGTTGTTTCTGTTGAACAAACTTCTGCACAAATTGTATCCAAATCAAAACATTTGAAGCTTTATTAGATCTTTTTTATGTAGATTTTTTTCAGGTGGTACTTTTGCTTTTACTTGAGATTTTCTTTGTTAGCTCAGGTATCTGTACTTTTACTTAAGTCACAAACTCAAGTACTTTTTCTACCACTGGTTCGGGGGTTTCGGTTAAACATATTATGGATATTATGTCAGATTTCAATTATACCAATAAAGAAAACTGTGTCTTATCCCTGACATCATCAAACTCAAGAATCAACTGAAATGTGTCCTCTGCATCTGACAATCATTCGTTATCTCTGGGGTCCACTACTCCACTAGAAATACATTATTAAAAAAATAATAATAATAATGTAAGAATGGTTAAATGTCAGTTA
Organism: Periophthalmus magnuspinnatus; assembly: GCF_009829125.3. Classification (NCBI taxonomy): domain Eukaryota; kingdom Metazoa; phylum Chordata; class Actinopteri; order Gobiiformes; family Gobiidae; genus Periophthalmus; species Periophthalmus magnuspinnatus. The sequence goes on from NC_047146.1 coordinate 20,708,614, forward strand.
GTGTGTAGTATTTGGGTGGATGTGTTGGATAACCTTGCACTAGAGTCCAGAGCTGGTGTGAATATAAATCAGTTTAACTCTTTAACCTTGAAACTTGGTGAAGTGAAGCTGAGGTTTGTAAAATGCACCTCCCCCTGCTCTTAACCTTCTGTTTCTCCCCACTGGGTTTGGCAGGGTCAGTTTTTCTTTCCCTCTCTCCCTCCATCTCTCTCTCTCTCTCCTCTCTCATTCTTCTCTTCTCTCTATGCCCCATCTCTCTCTCTCTACCTCTCCATCTTTCTCTCTCTCTGTCTTCCCTCTCTCCCTTCTCCCTTTTTCTTCTCTTCTCTCTATGCCCCATCTCTCTCCACCTTTCCATCTCTCTCCCCTCCCTCTTTCTTTTACTCTCTCTGTGCTCCTCATCTCTTTCTTCACCTCTCCATCTTTCTGTCTCTTTCCCTCCCTTCCTCCCTCCCTCCCTCCCTCCCTCCCTCCCTCTCTCACTCCTCCCTTTCTTCTCTTCTCTCAGTGCCCCATCTCTCTCTCTACCTCTCTGTCTCTTTCTCTCTCTTTCTCTCTCTGCTCCCAGTTTCTTCTCTTCTCTCTACTTCTCCATCTCTCTCTTTCAATCTTTCTCTCTCTCCTCCCTTTTTCTTATCTTCTCACTGTGCCCCCATCTCTTTCTTCACCTCTCCATCTTCCACCCTTTTCTCCTTCTCCTCTCTCTTTCTTCTCTTCTCCCTATGCCCCCATATCTTTCTCTCTCTTTCTCTCTCTCTCTTCTCCCTCTTTCTTCTCTTCTCTCTGTGCCCCCTCTCTCTCTTCACCTTGCCATCTCTCTCTCTTTCCCTCCTTCTCCTCCCTCTTTCTTCTATGTCCCCTCCTCAACTCCCCCCACCCCTTTCCTTTCTTTCTCTCTCCTCCTTTTCTGCTGTCTCCATCCCTTTTCTCTTTTCTATCCTTCTCACTTTTCTCCCTCTCTCCCCTCTTGCTCCTTCATCTCTCCACCTTTCTTCTTACTCTCTCCTGCCTCTTATCTTCTCTCTCTTTTTCTCTTTCTCTCTCCTCCTCAACTTTCTCTACCCCCCTCTCCACCCCTTTTCCCCCTCTCTCTCACTCCTCTCTTTTCTTTCTCTCCTACCTCTTTTCTGCTCTCTTTCCCTCTCTATGCCCCCTTCCTCTTTCTCCCTCCTACCTCACACTCTCTTCCTCTCTCTGTCTACCCCATATCTCATCTCCCCACTCCCTCCACCCCCTCTACCCTTCCTGTCTTTCTCTCTCTCTCTTCTCCCTCTTTCTTCTCTTCTCTCTATGCTCCACCCCTCTCTTCACCTCTCCATCTCCGTCTCTCTTTTCCTCCTTTTCTCTCTCTGCTCCCGCTTTCTTATCCTCTCTCTGTGCTCTTTCTCCTCTCCTGGCACTTATCTTCTCTCTCTCTTTCTATCTCTCTCCCCTTCTCAACTTTCTCTACCCCGCCTCCCTCCCTCCACCCCCTCTAGCCTCCTTCTCCCCTCCTCTCCATCCTCTACCCCTCTTCTCCACTTCACCTCTCTCTCTCACCCCTTTCTTTCTCTCCCCTTTTCTGCTCTCTTTCATCTCTCTCTATGCCCCCCTCCTCTTTCTCCCTCCTACCTCTCCTCTCCTAGTCTCTCCTCCTCTCTCTGTCTCCCCCTTATCTCATCTCTCCAACCCTTCTCCCCTCCTCTCCATCCTCAACCCCTCCACTTCACCTCTCTCCCTCCCTCTCTCCGTCTCTCCTCTCCACAGGTGTATGTATCCCCCGCTGCTCCAAACACACTTGTTGTTTACCGTTAGCTGTAGCGACAGTGGGAGGTGGTGTCGCTCTCGGTCAGATACACAGACCCGTAGACTTCTCCCTGACAGCATGCTAATAGCCGCGCGCTAACTCTCCATGTTTAATCAGGACAATCGGGCAGATTATGGAGATTTGGTCCAAAGTTATTTCACCGTGCAAAAAGTCCCATCTGTGGACGTTCGCAGAGAGGTGACAGTTCCAACATGGCCGCCTCCGATCAGGGCTGCAAACATATGGGCAACTGTACAGCGGCAGGTTGGTTCAGCGTGGAAAAATATGATATGAATTTCACAAAGACGTTCAGGTAGTGCGCACGTAGTATCTTAACTTTTTATCTGTGGGTCCAGATTGATGAAAAGTTAGCACGATTAGCATAGCGATTAACAATTAAACAAAGAATTATATCTTTTGAATGATCACCCGTCCTCAAAATGGTGCCGCATAACAGGAAGCTGGAGCGCATGAATATTTTAAACTGAGCTGGAGGACAGGTCAGATGGTGAAATTGTGCTGTTTAACTGTTAGATTGCAGATTTGTTGACCTGGTTTATGGCTCAGATCTCTGTAATTACTGAGACAATCCACATGAAACAAAAACTGACACAAAGTTCAACGTCTTCTCTGTCAGTATAAGTAAAAATGAAAAATGTTGCATTTATTTTTCTTCACAACAACTTCAGAAAGTGGTGCCAATATTCAAGTCCAAAGATGTGATTGTTGTCAAAAAAAAATAAAAAAATAAAAATACAATTAATATGGCAAGTTTGTGGAGCCAGTCCCATATACAGTTCTACACGTACATACACGGTACATTTGTGGATCATCATTTTCGAGATTTCTTACAAAAACTGCAAATTTCCCATAGCGTTACTCTGTCCTCTGTCTGAAATTATGACATTATCCAATTTAGAATAATACACATTGCTGATAAATAGTGGTGGAATGTAATCAAGTAAAATTAGTAATGTGCAAAAGTGTAGTTAAGTTAATGTTGAAGCAGATACTTTTTACTTTTACTTCACTATATTTGAGAGCAGTATCTGTAGATTCTACTTCACTACATTTTTTAACAGGACTGAAAAGTAAAAGTATTTGTATTACTGCTCGAGATCTGCTGAAAAGTCTGAGTACCAAGAAATATACCAACAAATACACAAATAAAAACAGGGAGAATAAAAATATCACATCAATTTTTTCGGTTGAACAAATTTCAGCACAAATCTTTATCAAAATCACTACATTTTTATATACAAATTTTATTAGATCTCAAAATCTGTACAAAAACAAATACTGCTTTTAACTATTAAGTACATTTTTAAACAGATACTTTAATAGTAGATTTTTTCATGTGATACTTTTGTGTTTACGTGAGTTTTTTGGGGTTTTTTTTGCTTTGGTATATGCACTTTTACTTAAGTAACAAAACCACTGCTAATAAAACATTTAAATTGGTTAAGGTTGGATTGGTATAAAATGTAACTAAAATATGGTGCACATTAGAAAAAAGATGAAAGGTTCTATTGGCCGTACAAACAGATACAAAAGCTTTAATATAATAATCTATACAAAAGGCCAGAGTGGCTCATCGGACTGAATAATTAACAAAAATATAAACATATAATTGTGACTATTTGACTATAAAAATAACAGTAGACATATTTTGACAATGGTAATCGTTATGTGGAGTATATAGACTCTAACGCACATGACAAAGACGGCATCATTATTCAATCTAAATGTCAAAAGAATAAACCATTTCGGATTTTAATCAATGTCTATTTAAAAATCTTCAGTCTCCATATTTCAATCTTTATTTGGCTGATAATATATATTTTAAAATGTCAATGTGTACGATTACATTTTTATATATCGCTTTTCCACCTTCAAGACACTCAAAGCACTTTACATCAAGGAGGTTAAGTGTCTTGCTGAAGGACACAATACCAGGATTCATCTGTGGGACCTGGAATCGCTCCGCCGACCTGTGACTCAGTGCATCTGACTGCTCAACCAATGATGTTTATGTCGGGATTCGAACCGGCAACCTTCAGATCAAACACTCCACCAACTGAGCTACTGTCACCCCCACGCACAGAAATAATCGTTTGACTTGTCGACTCCTAAAATAATCGTTAGTTGCAGCTCTATAAAACAAAATATCCACATAATGACATCAGCAGCTCTTTCTCTTTAGTTTTCGTGCGCGTACAGAAGTGGGCTGTGGTCCAGGACGGCCGGGGAGCAGTGGTGTGAGCTGTCAGGCCTCTGTTTGACACGATGCTAACGCTAATGCTAATGTATGTAAATGAAGAGGTCCGATGACACCCGCTGGGAGAGGCTGTGCCCTTCTCTCTGCGCAGGACGCGGGGTGCACAGCCTACACACAAGATGCACACAAAATACACACGGCAGCGGTACGGATAGGTGCAGACAGGTGCGGTCAGGAGCAGGTTTTATGATGGAAAGAGAATGATGCAAGACACTTTTTAAAGGCTGTATTTATGCAATTTAAGAGTGGGATTATGGGGATTTGGTTGGGGGATCTAAGGGCTTCAATGTGGGTGCTCACTTAACATGTTAATTTAGCGCCTGTACCATGTTTGCTTTGCTGTTTTATCAAGTTTAAATGTAGTTATCCCCCTGTAGTGATTTATCAAAGCTAATATGGCGTTCTTTTTTTTTATCGGAGTTTCATTTTGAGCATTTTTAGACAAGATTGGATCTGAAACAAAACATTCTCTTGTATCGTTAATGATCAAAAGTCCCCAAAATGGCGTCTGTAACCATAAACTCGAATCTATGCACTATTGGATGTAAGAACAAGACAATTCATCCTTTTTAAAATGTTTAAATAGCATAATACTAATCTTAGACATAGCAGTAGTAGTATTAGGAATAGGAAAAATTGTCATTCAGAGCAAATGTGGAAATTTTGTCTATATTTGACTTGAAATATGAGCAATTGTAACGCCAATAAACGCCCTCCGCCACATACTTGGATTTGAAAATGGCCCCGGAGTTAAAATAACAGCCCACCCCGGTTTAGCGGGATCTTCGATGTATATTTGACTTATTGTAACATATTTATACTATTCTCTAAAAAGCAATACAATGCAAATTCGATAAATCTTGTGAGTAAAACATGTCTTGTGTCACGCTAGCTGCAGACAATAGCGCAGTGACAGCTCCTCTGGTCCGTTCCTTTGAGCTCTGAGCCATCTGGTGACAGTGAATGCGTCTGGTGCCTTCACTGGCCCTAGTTCGCCACAATCTCCACTCAAAGCAGCACACAAGCCCCGCTCTGTCCCTGCTACAGTGTACGAGCACATATAGCTCTGTATGCTACACTAATGAAAGAGAATCAAAGTGGAAATAAAAGGCCGTAGTGACACCATTCAAAGATGTCTACAATGTGTTGTGTGTGCGATGCAGGTGTGGGGGCGCTCTAGAGCTTTTGTGTCGCTATGTGCCACAGTGGAAACAGTGTCAGTGGTCAATAGCTGCGTTAAAATGAGCCCTGTGTGCGTCTGTGATAAAGGAGCTAACAACTGATGCAAAGTCTGGGCTGGTGCTCGCTTGTTTAGCAGATGTGCGAAGGACAAAGGAAGTGAATGAGAGTTGTGCTCTGGTTTTTCTCATCGACAAGAAATCAGAACTAGCTTACCTTAAAAGTGACCAACTAAATGTCATAACTACTTAAAGTGGCAGGACCTGATTTATTTCCTCATGTGTTTGAATGAAATTAGTCTGCGTGCTCTCTGCAACTAATTATAAAGCGTTTTACTGTCCAAGTGTCTATTAGCATGCTAGTTTTTGTGAGCATTACCGTGACGACAAAACTTTTTTCTCTGAGAGTTGTCGTTTATAAACTCATTGTGGTGAATAATTATGCATGAAATATGGGAGGAATAACTTTGGACAACTGCAAACCGTTTAAAATGAAGTAGTTCTGTCATAAAAAAGTCATATAAAAGTCAGATGTAGTGCCTTTAAGATAAATATTCAGATGTATTTTTTACTAGAGGTGATGTGTTTAAATGTGGTTTGTATGAATTGATTAAAATACCAGTGACTAAAGTACTCTTGCCTCACAGCCAGGAGGTTTTCTGATGGGTTTCCTCTGGTTTCCCTCATCGACACAAGCTGAGGTAGTTCTGACCAAGACTAGCTCAAGATCACAGAGATGGGTCCCCGGGCACTGCACTCTGGCACCCGCTACTCCTGACAAGTTGTCCCATTGGCATTATGAACGGGTCAAATGCCGAGGAGAAATGCGTCACCACAAAAAACTGCATTTTGACATGTTACCTGCCTTCCATCTGTATTGCATTGGCCCATAGAGTCAGGTGAGGGACGATAGTAGCACAGTTTGTAAAGTGTTTGTCCAAGGTTGGCAGTTCAAATCTCATGTAGATGCACATTTTTTTTAGGAAAAAGTTGGTGATAACAAGTTTCGTCTTGCACACAACCCCAGTGTGTTTATATGGCATTGACAGAGCTGTGTGTCTGTGCGCTGTATGGACTCCACATGTGACAGCACCCCGAACATAAGATAATACATAATGACCACTGAAGGCCTTTGTATGAGCCAGTCTTACACAGTCTGAGGACAGTGGAGACGTCTGTACAGAAAATAAATGTTACCCATGTACCCATGTTTTCACTGGGTATAGTGGGGCCAGGTCATTAGTCTTTATTATGCTACTCATATATATGGATCACATTTAATTCTGTACAAAAATGTCTTTCAATATTTATTTCTTGAACAAAAAATGCAAAAATTCAGTCAAAGTTCTACTCCACGGGTCTGACCACTGCATTGTCGCTGTATTTCTGACTGTACTTAATAAAAATGTGCTTTAGATCTGATGTCTGGAATAAAGTTTAATATGTACTTGCTCAAATAAATACTTGCTGTGTCAGTGGGACATGTGTATTTTAGAGAGGGGTGGGGGGCAGTGTTTGTATTTGGGACAGTGTTTGTGTGACGTTCACAGACAGATGGCTGGGACATGTCTGCCATGGGACAGTCCTGCTATTGTCTACAACTCAGAGAGAGGAGCGAGAGAAAGGGGGGTAGGGATGGAGAGAGGGGGAGAAAGAAAAAAAAGAGACAGGGAGGAGAGAGGGGGTCAAAAGGAGAGAGGAAGAGACTCAAACTGTAGTGTAGGTATTGTTATGATGTCATGGCATGTTGTTGTACGCCCTGACTTCCCATTGGCTAAGAGGCTAGCACTCACGCTTCACAGCAAGAAGGTTCTGGGTTTCTGTGTGGGGCTTGTACGTCTGTGTCTGGGTAGGTTTGTCTGAGCACTACAGTTTCCCCCATCAATCCAGAACATGTACAATAGGTAAAATCCTAAACGGAGAAGCCCCAGCAGCATTGAAGAATCAAATGCAGAGGACAAATTTCCCTATCATCAGTAATTTTACACCTGCCAAACTACACCCTACTCTCTTCTTTTCAAAAAGGCTTTAAAAAGTTGGATTCCTTCTAAATGTAATATTATTCAGATGCAGGGGAGTGGTCTAACTATGGGCATTTCACTGTTTTTGAAATTGAAAACTTAGAATTCAGAAATCCATCCATCCATTTTCTTCCGCTTATCGGGAGCCGGGTCGCGGGGGCAGCAGTCTGAGCAGAGACTCCCAAACTTCCCTCACCCCAGACGTGTCCTCCAGCTCCTTCGGTGGGACCTTAAGGCGTTCCCAAGCCAGCTGAGAGACATAGTTGACATCATTCATAATGCAGGCTGCTAATCTACACTCTGCTCCTTCCATCCACCACCAATCACTCACACTACTACTCAACTACATTCACACTTATTTTGTGAAGTGTCTTGCATAAGGGCACTTATCAGAGCGGGGACCCAACCACCAGCCTTTAAGATGACCACTGTATCACCTGATCTTATGCTATTATAGCTTATTTTGCATTCTCCTATTTCTTAAAAATAAATCAAAAAGCATGTTAACCCAGGAACCACGATTGGAGTGGTTCTTGGGTGTGAATCGGATCTCAAAGACCCCATGCTTCCTGCGTGTAACAGCACAGTCCAATTAACATTAGGTGCAGACTAGAAGAGGTGTTCAACTACACCGGGTAAGAAACAGCCAGGGAAATATGTGTTTGCAAGCCTCGTAGCCCCTCCCATTATTCAGTTTTTTGACCTGCACTGGGACAAAAGTGATCTGACAGGTTTTGGACCAAAGACCATTTGAATTTAGATGTTTAGCGCACTCAGAGTTTGCTATGCATGTGAACATAGTGACTGCGAAGTACTTTGAATGACCTCTGTATACATCGCACTACACAATCCAAACTCTTATGTACCCACCTAAAATACCCGTGTAAATACTTCTCCCTTTCTCTCCATTGACGTCTCTATTTCCTGTCTGAGCTCCTGCGCCCTCGCCTGCTCCGCTCTGGATCCTGTGGACGTGTGCATAAATGTATCTAACCTGTGGAGAGAGCAGGAGAAGTTCACTGACAGCAGAGAGGAGCGGCGCTGGGCTCTGTGTGAGGCTCAGGGAAAGACTGCTCAAGGAGAAACGCTATAGGTAATAGGTAAGAAGAGCAGCTGATAATGCTGTAGTAAAGTGTACGGTCAAAGCTTCCAAATGCAGATGGTTTTCTTTATCTTTAAGGTGTTCTGTGTCTCTAGATAAAAGGTTAACATGTTTAATTACAGCTTTTACTGAGAGCAAGTCTAATGCTGATTTATTCTTAGTTACAAAAACGTTAGACATGATGGAAAAGTTGTTTACGCTATAATCTGTCGTGTTCGTTCTTAAGACAATCGCCCAATTAGAAAGCAGAATGAGTCTTGCTTGTGTGTCTCGTTTGTGTTGCCAGTTTCGATGCTGAAATCCAGTTGGTTTAAACCGAAAAGGATCTCTATTTGACATGAATTGTTACGACCTAAGCTCCAGCACCTATAGCCAGTCATAAATCATTGCTAGTGCTAGTGGAGGTTCTGAGCTTTCACCTGACCTGTGACCTGTCCATATACTGAGAATGAGAAAAACTTGTGCGTGTCTTGATCTAAACCAGGACCAAACTCAAGAGTAATCCAAGACTAAACCAGATCACACCATAAGAGGAGCAGGAAATCAGGACTAAACTAACTCTAAACCAGATCTATCCCAAGACTGAACCAAGATCAGCTAACCCAAGTCAAACCTATACCTGGATTAACACCTGTCATAGATAACAATGCACATAAAACCAAAAAGCTGGAGAAACAGAACTAAATCAGATCTAAACCAAGTCTTCCCTAGGACTAAACCAGGTCTAACTCAGGATTAAACGAGGTCCAAAGTATCTCCAAGATTCTAACCATTGCTGAGAAGGAACACCCAGTGACCTAACCCAGAACTAAACCAGGTCTAACCCAGGCCCAGGTCTAAAGCATTGCTCCCACCCACAGGTACCACAACGAACCATCATAATATTTTGCTTGTTCCAGTCGTCCCCTTGTTTACTCAACCCACCAATTTATATGTCAGTTTGCAACAGTGTTTCCAGCAACACCTAGCGCGTTTAGCAATTAGCGGCGGCGCAATGTTTTCCTATGGGAGAGGGAGGGCCCAAGCTAAGGCTAAAAAACATGAGGCGCGGTGCAAGGTAGAGGAAACTAATTTCCCTCAGGACAAGCTAGCATCCCCACACACATACCCAAGTTTATGAAAATGTATACGATGATAGTACACGTTATGCACTATGTTACTACACAGTACTTTGATGGACTCCCGAGAGAGTTGGAAGTGGGTCTGATAATGAGGTGTCGATCCCTCTAGTTTATTTAGGACGAGCGAAACTGCAATGACATTTACAAGCAATTAGTATCTGCTTGTTAAAAGTGACTCTAGCTGTTTGTATACTGCCACTGCGGCTAATGCGGGTAAGGATAACAAGAGAGATGGAAAGAGAAAGAGAGAAAAAGAGAGAGAGAGAGAAGGAAAGTGGAGGAAGGGGGATAAAGAGGGATGAAAAGAGAGGGGGTAAAAAGAAAGATGAGGAGGGAGGACACAGGGGCTGGGAAAGACAGAGAGTGACGAGAGAGAATAAGGGCTGGAAAGAGAGAAAGAGGGAGAACTGAAGAGAGGGAAGAGAAAGAGAGACGAGAGAGAGAGAGAGGTGGGAGAATAACGGGGCAGAAAGAGAGAGATGGGGAGAAACAGAAAGGGAGAAAGAGAGAAGGAGATGTAGGAAGGGCAGAGAGAGAAAGGGGAAGACAGAGACAGGCAAAAAGAGAGAGGGAGCAAAAGGGGTAAAGGGAGAGAAGGAGAGAGAGAGGACGAGGAGCGAGAACAAAGGTGTGGAAAGAGAGGAATAGGGAAAAAGAAAGATGGAGAGAGTGTGTAAGCGGGGTAAATGAAGAGAGAGAGAAGAAGGGGTTGGAAAGAGAGATGTAGGGAGAAAGAGAGAAGGAGCTAGATGGAGGGAAAGAGGGCGAGAGAGAGTTTTACACTTGGATAATGAGCAAGACATGAAGCGGTAAATGAGTTATTTAAAGTGGACAGGACCTGTACTATAAATATACTTGTATTTAGCTTCCAGTCATGTTCATAATGTTTCTGTGTTTTTCTGTTTTGTTTCTAGCCTGGTTAACCAGTATCTCTTATTTTTTTATTTGAATACAAGAAAGTCTGGGACAAGACATTTCCTCTCAAATATCCTCTTTCAGTGGCGGAATGGCAACTCGGAGGCACAAGAAGATTTCCCGGTTGGCTGTTGGCCTGTGTGGGCTGGTGTCGGGGTTTGTTTGATGTCAGATGAGAGAGATGCACGAGGACCACACGACGGCTGCACTTTCCTCTCACATCTCTCCCGTCAGACGCAGACCGACTCTGCCGCAGATCTTCGACCCTTCCCGTGCAGTGCATCATTTCTTTCAGCTTTGTTTCATCGCAGGCTGCAGTGGTCATGTAGCTCAAAACCTCAGAAAAGTTCCTCCAGCGCATACTGCTATGTCAAACTATTACAAGCATCAACAAAACACTTCTCATGGCCCTTTCAAAATAAAACCTTCTGCATTGACCAACTACAGAATGCACTAACTTGCAAAACACAAAAAGTTGCCCTGTCCAGCAGATTTTAGCCATAAATGATCCATTGTATTGAGCATTTTACTTGAAAAAAGTGATTGAACATAACATGTAAAACAATAGTAAACTGTAGGCCTATGGTTTGATGCATAGTTTTGTGCATAGGCCAAGATGAGATCTCACAGTTTTATTGTAGTCTAATAAGTCCACTATTATTGGAAAAAATAATAACTAAAATGCAGCAGAATATAGAATTTTATCTGATATTTTTTCAAAAATCTCCCAGGGGGAGAAACCCCCAAAATCCCTTACACCACTATACATTAGGTTGATTTTTTTTTTTTTTTGACAAAACGGGCTTAAAGGTGATGGGCCGCTGCATTGCAAATGCTCCCTGTAGATTTCAGAGCCTCACTCTGTCTCTGTCCTCTTTCTTTCAGAATGAGCTTAGTGCTTTGCTTCATGTGTTAAATTTGTGGAGACTTTATACAGTCCCAGACTACTGTCCTGATCCTGAAAGTTTCCACATTATTTTTCCATTATTACTGTATGAGTTTATATAGTTATATAGACTGCATGCTTGACAATAAATAAACAATACAGACTACAGAAATGTTTTAAAGCCTCCAAGAGAATAGGTTCAGACTTGTTGCACATAGAAAACTTACACAAGCAAATATGATGTTTTAACAGCTGTAAAGTGAATATGTCACAGGAATAGTGTGTAGCCTTGGTCTGTCTGTCTGAGTAATCCTGAATCTTCTCAAAAGCTCAAATAACACTGTTCCACCTGTTGATGTCACAGGAAGTGCTCCTCATTTCCTCAATTCCACATATTTTTTACCATTATTATTTCAACACATGTTTTCATTTTTACTTTAAAGTGTTACTAATATGTTTAGCTTTGCTCTCAAAAAATGATAAATAAAAACTCTATAAAACCATGAGCTTCAGGTGGGTAAGATACTCTAAACAATAGGGTTGTTATCCGTAATTAGATTCCCTCTTTTGACCTAAAACCAAGTTCTGTCGTTGTGTCCTTAGGCAAGACACTTAACCCACATTGCCTAGTGTGAAAGTGGAGTGTGTGTGAATGATAGGTGGTGGTCGGAGGGGCCGATGGCGCAGATTGGCAGCCTCACTCCCGTCAGTCTGCCCCAGGGCAGCTGTAGCTACAATAGTAGCTTACCATCACCAAGTGTGGAAGTGAATGAATAATGACTATAGTGTAGCGCTTTGAGAGGCTTTGAAAAAGCGCATTATAAGTGTAAGCCATTATTATTATTATTATTATTATTAAAACAAGCTGCATGGAGACCCCTCTGTGTTTGAATGACCCGTTAAAGAGTCCATAGCCCAAACATTTTTAAATGGATACTTTAATACTTTTTACCTCTGTACCCTGTACTCTGTACCTCTGTACTCTTACTTTAAGTAACAAAATTGAATACTTAATCTTCCACTGAAAATAAAGATTTTCTTATGGTTTTAGGATTTTTTTCCCCTCAAAGGAATTTTTTTGGGTGGATTTTCTTTAAAGGTTGCAGTATGTTGGCATCTGTTGCTATTCAAACCTTTTTACAAAAACATGGACCAACAAACAGGTGACCCTCCCCCAGACACAGTGCGTCTTTACTAAACCTTGTCTTTTCGTCCTGATTTGAACCATGCCATCACTCCTCTGTCTGGATCTAAAGTGTGTGTCTCCCTGTAGGTCTGATGTAATGCTCTTACCTCACTCTCTCTATACCCCTCACTCTCTCTTTCTCTCTTTCTCTCTCTCTCTCTCTCTCCCTCTCTCTCACTCTTTCTCTCTGCCCCTCCCTCACTTCTACCCATCTTTCAGAACAATGCCCCCTGTGACCAAGAGGATGGCATCACTGTCCTCCATTCTCCTGCCCTGCTCCAGACCCTCTCACTCATCTCTCTGTAATCTCAGTGTCTGTGTATATAATATGTTTTAACTACAAAACACTATATACACACTGGAAATCTTAAAACAGTAGAAGCCAACTAAATAATCACATCCTAAATAAATTAATAATAATACAATTGAGTTTAATGCTTTATTAACTATGTATGGGCTTGCCTCTTCACAGATCTGACCTGTAACTTGGTCTGGTGACCTCACTCTCCACCAGAAAAATTAAAGTTGAGGATAGAATGTAAATATTTGATTTGGGTCAACAAGTCTCTGTATTTTTATTTTTGAAGGGTGAGAAGTTAATTTACTGAAAAAGGAAATAATAAAATGATGTCATTATAATAAGTCTGATGAAACCAGGACTAAACCAGGACTGAATCAGGACTGAAGCAGGACTAAACCAGGACTAAACCAGGACTGAATCGGGACTAAACCAGGACTAAACCAGGACTAAACCAGGACTAAACCAGGACTAAACCAGAACTAAACCAGGACTAAGACAAGATTAAACCAGGAATAAACCAGGACTAAAACTGGACTAAAACTGGGCTAAACCTAGAAAAAAACAGGACAAAAACAGGACTAAACCAGGATTAAACCAGGACCAAGACTAAACCAAAACTAAACCAGAACTAAACCAGGACTAGACCAGGACCAAGACTAAACCAGGACTAAACCAAGACCAAACCAGGACTAAAACATGACTAAACCAGGACCAAGACTAAACTAGGACTAAACAGGACTAAACCAGGACTAAACCAGGACTAAAACAGGACTAAACAAGGACTAAACCAGGACTAAACCAGGATTAAACCAGGATGAAACGAGAACTGAAGAAGGACTAAACCAGGACAAAGCCAGTGGGACTAAACCCAAAGCTTAAACCAGGGATAAACCAGGGCTGAATCAGGACTAAACAAGGACTAAACCAGGACCAAACCAGGACTAAAACATGACTAAACCAAGACCAAACCAGGACTAAAACATGACTAAACCAAGATTAAACCAGGACTAAACCAGGACCAAAACTAAACTAGGACTAAACAGGGCTAAACCAGGACTAAACCAGGACTAAACCAGGACTAAACCAGGACTAAACAAGGACTAAACCAGGACTAAACCAGGATTAAACCAGGATGAAACGAGAACTGAAGAAGGACTGAATCAGGACAAAGCCAGTGGGACTAAACCCAAAGCTTAAACCAGGGATAAACCAGGGCTGAATCAGGATTAAACAAGGACTAAACCAGGACCAAAGCAGGACTCAACATGGATTTAATATAGACAAAACCAGGAGGACTGAACCAGGATTAAACCCAGACCAAATCAGGACAAAAAATCTCCAAAACTTCCACACAAACTTACCTACATAGCTTTTTGGTGATATTAGCACAGTGTATTTTCTTTGTGGCGATCAAATTTTTGACCTCCAAAGCTCAAACCATGACTTTCCCTTTAAGTTGTAACAAAAACACATTATTTTGACACCACAAGTCCAGCTCTCTTATTTAACCTGACACTATCCACTATCTCTCCCCCTATCCACCCCCTCCCTCGCCCGTCCCCTGGTACACCTCCCTGTTATAATCCCCTTTTTCCCATGAGCCTTTGCTGCACTCGTTAACTCATATTTTTCCCATGTTTCTTAATTGTTGCTTTTTTGGTCCCACCTGCTCCTCCCTCAACTGCTTTAGTTTGTTGTGCATATTGCGTCTGTAGAAATAGTTTTTTTGTTTTTTGTTTTGTTTTTTAAAGTGGAACTAAACACAAAAGACTGTTGTTTTTGTTGTTGTTGTTTTTTTTTTGTTTTTTTTTGCTACTAAACTGTTATAGCAAAAAAACATTGTACTGTTCCTATAGACATTTTTTGGCAACTTTGTAAACTAGGTAACTTTTTCTAGTCAAAAACTCTTATAAGTGCGTGTAAGTGTGTGCTGCCTCCAGTGGTCGCTGCAATTTCAAGTACTACATGACATCACACAAGACTAGCCTGATTAAAAGCAGATGTTTCGGATTTCAAACACTTGGCTTGGAGTTTGAAGTGTGGATACGTGTTAGACCAGTCACAGTGTTTCTTATACCTCTGACTCCGCCCCCCACTCCCCCCTTTAGACGTCCAGGTACTGTCCGAGTTAGCAGCTCTATTTGAAATGTGGTTGAGGTGTTTAGTCTCGCTTAAAAGGGTCATTTTATTTACACTTTATTCAATATTTTGGATTATTTTGCATGGGGCTGCAGATCTCAACAGGAAAAAAGTTTTGTCCGGACTATAAAGCCGTTTTAAAGCCTCCCAGAGACTCGGTGCAGTGTTGATTTGTTGGACACATAAACATTTTTCACAAACCAATGTACGTTATATTAGATTTTAGCAGCAAACTTTTCTGAAATTCTACTGAAAATAGTTTGTAATTGGCCATCATGTAACTGTGCACATTTAGCAAGTTATTAAGTAAGTAAATTGTATGTATTGTTATAGAAATTTGGAACACTATACATATTAAACATAAAGTAAAAAACTATTATAAATATTTACTTTGAAATCACTCTGGATTTTGGCTTAATTTTAGTCCTAGTCTTTGGGAAACTGTATTTTGTAATTGATAGATTTTACACTGTTGTTCTGTATATTTTGTATTTGTATATCCAAGTCTGTTTTTTTAAATTGACCTTATTTTAATGCTTGTCCTTATTTTTTATTTGATTATAACGCCAAAGCAAGGTCCTACTTTTGTTCACTGACAATGTTGATACAGCTAATTGTGATTTTGATAAATTGATTAAACCTGTAAAATAAATAATGCAATAATGGGATTTAATAAATAATATAATGAGATCATAAATTCAAAGTAGCACACATCAGTTCTCTCTCATTTCATGCAGCTTTAACTTCCCGTCTCATTAGCTGTTATTTTGTTTGTTAATTGCTCTGTCTCTCTCCCCTCTCCTCCTCCCCCCTCCCTGTGGATCACCTGCTCCTCTGTAACTGGCTCTAATTGTCGTCGTAAGGCCGTCTGCGCTGACACAACTGGAGAACAGGCTGTGGACCGACAGTGCACCGCCTGCTCCCAGGCCCCAGGGGGAGGAGTCACGACAACCACACACTCGATACACACACACACGGACACACATGGACACACACGGTCTCATAGGAGAGCAGCTTCTGTAAGTGTAGCTATAATGAAGTGTGGGTTGGTGTTACCTGGTGAACTGGTTTGTTAATGTTTAAAAAGTGCTCATATAAAATAGAGAACATAGATCTGAACGATGACATTGTTCTGATAAGTAATGCAGACACTTTAAGACCTCAGTGGCTGTGGTTACAAGCAAAATCAGATTTTTGGACTTAAAAAGCTAAATCATCTGATTTCTCACTCACATCACTTTTTGTACTTGTCATTTAAATATTCAATCATATTTATATGATGAATGCTCAGCCTTTGCACTTAGGACTATTCATAAAATTTGAATGTTTATAACTCCTTATTTGAATTAGTGTATTTCTGATGGAAGATGTGTACCTTGTCTCCCTGGAGATGTTACTGATTTGGCTATAATGTTCCACCGTGTGGCATTAAACCTATATATCTCCATGGAGACAGTTACAGGTCAGATCTCTAAAGAGGTGAGCTAGCTCACCGTATAATAGTATAGTTCATAAAAAGTTTAATGCCATGCAGTGGAACATTCCAGTTCCAGCTAAATCAAAATCGAAGCTGGTAGCAGACACCTCCACTGGAAGAGTTACATGGTCATTCCTAATTTCCTTTTCTTTGTATTTAAATTGAGGCTTTTGTGATCACAATTAAGTGTTTAATTAGTACATACTGCTACCACTCAACACACACACAGGTCCCACAGGCTCAGAGGAGAGGAGTGTGTGTGTGTGTGTCTGTGTGTGTGTGTGTGTGGGGGGGGGGGGGGGGGGTTGGTGTGTGCATGCGCGTGTGTGTGCAGGGGTGTGTGTGTGTGTTTGTAGCTAATGAATGAGGGACAGTGTAACCTGGACAGAAGTCACACACACTATTTCAGACACAAACACAACTAAAATGATCACATGTAGCTTTCAGTGGAATATATACAGTACAGATGTGGTGTTTGGAGAGCACCAGTGTTGTTCAGTTAATGAAAGATGACAGATTACAGACACATGTTTGCTAGAACTGTTGGGAATATACTGTAAAATTGAGTATTATGGAATGCAGCCCATATCCCAATAATGTACAAAAGCTCAATTAGAAAAGGTGAACTTGTAAATATAATCTGTAGGATCTCTGTATCGAGTATCTCCATATCAACATAAACTGTATAAAGAAGTGGATTAAGGGAGTGTGACGTCACCCGTGGTGTTTGGCTATAGTAATGAAGCTCATCGAGGTTAGCAGTTATAGGGGTGAATTTGGAGCCAAGGTCTATATTTACAATTCTGACTGTATCATAGCAACCAAAGAGCCAATCTGGAGAGAAGCTGTTAAAGGTAACGCTTGTTGTTAACTCTAACGGGAGTGACCTCAGGGAAAGAAGGGGCCTGATTTGTCTGTTATTAATGTTCATATATTGAGTTACGGACACAATAATAAAATGAAAATACCAGGATCCAACATAAGCATTTTGGGGTACACTAAAAGTTTTTGATATTTTGTTATTGTTTCACATAAGCCATGAATTGGATATTTCATCTTTACAATGCCACCTCGTTACTGTATTTCAACATCTTTTAATAATAGTTTGGTGGGATTTCCTTCCCACAGCAGCTCTTGATCACTTCTTGTAACTTCTGTCTTAACTTTCTCCCTCTGTGTTGCCTGTTCAGTCCACTGCTCCTGTGGTTGATTGTGTAAACGTTAGTGTGTAGTACCATGTGTGTCCTCCGCAGGGTGCCTCTCTGTTCCTGTCCCGAGCAGCTGGGCCCTTAATCTGTGCAGGACCTGCTCCTCTCACTCTGCATACCTCCTCGTCCTCATCATTTCACCCTTCCATCCTTGCCTTTCTATGGAGAGAGAAAGAAAGGCAGAGAGAGAGGAGAGAGAGGAGAGAGAGCAAGAGATAGAGAGAGGGGGGAGAAGAGAAGAGAGAGAAAGACAGAAAGAACAAAAGAAAGAAAGAAAGAAAGAAGAGAAAAAGAGACAGAAGGTGATAAGAGAGAGAGAGGAAAGATTAAGATAAGGCAAGGCAAGTTTATTTGTATAGCACAATTCGTACACAAGGTAATTCAAAGTGCTTTACAGAATAAGAGAGACATTAAAATCACACTAATCAAAACATAACTAATTACAAATAATCATCATAAAATTAACATTAAAAGAGAAGAGTGCAGAATAAAAACCTTTCAGTCATATGCACAGCTAAACAGAACCGTTTTGAGCCTGGATTTGAACATTGTCAAAGTAGAGGCCTGTCTCACATCTTCATGAGACTGTTCCAGGTTTTAGCTGCATAAAACTTAAACGCTGATTCCCCATGTTTAGTCCTGACTCTGGGCACCAGCAGGAGGCCGGTCCCTGAAGTCCTCAGTGTGCGAGATGATTCATATGGCACTAACATGTCAGAGATGTACTTTGGACCTAGGCCATGGAGAGACTTATACACAAGCAGAGCTGCTTTAAAGTCTATTCTTTGAGCTACAGGAGCCAGTGCAGAGACCTGAGCACAGGACTTATGTGCTCGTACTTCCTGGTTCTAGTCAGGACCCAAGCAGCAGCGTTCTGGATGTACTGCAGTTGTGTTAAGGCTCGTTTGGAGAGGCCAGTGAGCAGGACGTTACAGTAGTCTAACCTACTGGAGACAAATGCATGGATAAGTCTCTCTAAGTCTGGCTTTGACAGTATACCTTTGATTTTTGCAATGTTTTTAGGTGGTAAAAAGCTGCAGATGTTATTGATTTGATGTGGCTGTTAATGTTCAAGTCTGAACTCAAACTTTATTATCCCGAGGGAAATCCGTATCTTAAAAGACACAACAACAGTCACACACTACAGTCAGTCACACACAACATAAAGTCATTTAAATGCAACTTTGTTAAGCAGATTTGTTCGAACTGTCACCATTGATAAGAAGGCTCACAATCATCATGTCATCTAAAAATGTTATCATTTTGTTGCCTGGTTAACTGTTGCAACATTCATTTGTATACAGGGTGAACAAAATAGGTGAACTTGCTGCACTTTGTGGCACACCTGTACTACAATTTTTGGCTTTAGATAAAGTGCTGTTGACCCTGTTGGCAATTTATTTGTTAAGGGGGAGTGAAAGCATTTCACACATGTTTTTTTGTTTTGTTTTGTTTTGTTTTTTTTTAAATAAAAACATGAATAAATACATGAAAAGTGTAGACTCTCCACAGATCTACTTGGTTTGGTATTATCTCCCTGATCTGTATCTGAAATCAGGACATTATCAAATTCTAGAGCGCAAACACAAACTATTTAAGATAAAGTATACTTTATGAATCCCTTGTGAAGGAAATTCATTCTCTGCATTTGACCCATCTTTCAACCAGTGTCACACCAGGAGAACATGCAAATTCCACACAGAAAGTCCCATATGGCTCAGAAGTTGAACCTGCAACCCTCTCATCCATTGTTCTGTGTTTGTCATGTCTTTGATATTTCCTGTGTCTTTCTTCTTCCTTGTCTGGTCCCTGGTGCCTCCTGTCTGCTCCTTGTCCTGCAGCTCCTGTGTGCTCCTGCCTGCTCCTGTCACTGATCCAGGGGGTCTTGGGGTTAAATCTAAAGGACAGTTCAGAGCTGAGGGTCTTTACCATCTGGGCCTCTGAGGTGAGCTGTTGGCCAGTGTCCAGTCTGTGTGACCTGCTTGTCTCTATGGAAATATTAATAATCTTTATAATGCATTAGTCTTGTATAGTGTTTTTACAAAGTCACTTTGTGTTTGATTTATTTAATTTTTTATGTGGCCAGAGTTGCCTTGGGGCAGACTGATGGAATCAAGGCTGCCAATCTGTTCCATCGGCCCCTCTGACCACCAACACACACACACACACACATCTTGTCTAAGGACACAACACCAGTTTCGCCACTGCTGCCCCACTGTGGCACCTGGTATTCCCAGTGGTCTCCCACTACGTAGTACTTGGATGTACTAACTACACCTACTAACTTCATCTACTAACCAGACTCAGGCTGGGTCTGGTTAGTAGATGGCTTTGACAATATGGCATGGCCATTGTTAGTAGCAACTGTTAATGGAATGTTCCACAGTAGCATTAAACTTATCAATCTCTATGCAGATGAAAAAATTAAACTTTACCAAGTTACAGGTTAAATCTGTGGAGAGATGAGTCCATTTACAGTAAGAATGCATGTTTTTCAGTATTTTATCTTAGAAATAAAAACACATGTAATTGAATAAATACAAAACAGATGTGTTTAATGTCAAACTGTGGAACATTGTGGCTCTGTCTTCAGCGGTCACACCAGATGTGAGACCATCAGTTGGCAAGATTTTACCCTGAACTCATCACAAGCCGAACAGACTGTATCACTGTCCTGTCTCCTCTCTCTCCTCTCCTTATCTTCCTCATTCTCTCTCCTCCACTCCTTTTCTCCCACTTTCTCTCTATCTCTCCTTTTTCCTCCTGTGCCTCCTCCTCATTCTCCATCTCTCTCTCTCTCTCTCAGCCTTATTCTCTTTTCTCTATCTCGTGCTCTTTCACTCATTCTCTCATCCTCTCTTTCTCTCCATCTCTCTCTCCCTCTTTCTCTCTATCTCTCCATTGTTGGGCGTTGCGTTTTTCTGTCCTTGTGAGGCTGACATCACTGCATTACTTCAGATTAGAGATGAGTAGAAATCCTCCCACACAGAGACCTGCTTTATTCCAATAAAAATGAAGGATATTATACATAAGTTATGTTATTATTACCAAAACAACACACATTTATTTACATATCAGGTGTCTCTTGAAAAAAAATGGACGTGCAGATTTTTACTCATGTTGCTTTGCTTTGCTGTCCTTGTGTGAAGTTCAAATAGCCTAAAATACTGGTTCTCAAACTTTTCACAACAAATGTGACCTAAGAAAATATTTGGCTTTCCAAGTAGCACTAGATTAAAAGCAATAAAAAGTAGGATTTTATCATTTCAAAATTAAGGCTAAAACTAGTGAAAACCAACTAGTTCTAAAAGAGGATTCACATAAAAGAGGACAAAAATATGCATACAGTTGTCTCGAAATTAAAGTGGTGGATCATAACGAAATAAAAGCAGTACAGTATTGTACTTAAGTACAAATTTGACATATCTATATTTTATTTAAGTACATTTTAAAGTGGATACTTTTTACTTTTGCTTACATTTGAGAGCCGGTATCTGTACTTTCTACTTCACTACATTTTTTGACTGAACTGAAGAGTAAAAATATTTTTATTATTGTCTGAGACCTGCTTATTTTTATCGACTTCATAATTTGAGTAAATTTACAAATAAAATCAGCTAAAAAAAATATCAATTCTGTTGTTGTTCTTGAACAAAATTCAGCACAAATCTGTATCAAAATCACTACATTTGAAGCTTTATTATAGATCTGAAAATCAGCATGAAATACGTTTACTTTTTACTCTTTATAAACTGCATTAATAAACGGTTACTTAAGTACCACCAATGAGACACGTATCGCAGTTTGAGAAACACTGGCCAAAATAATGTATAATGTCAGGACTGGATGTTGGAAAAAAAATAAATAAATAAAAAAAAATAAATAAATAAATATATATATGTATATATATATATATATATATATATATATATATATATATATATATATATATATATATATATATATATTTATTTATTTTTTTGACTCAATTACTTAAGTTATATTAAATCAAAACAACTCAAATCAAGGCTAGATTGTAGGAATTAATTTAAACTCATAAAAACATTTTAAAAAATATGTATATAGATTTAATTTCTACATTATGAACCACTGCATGTTAATACTTTTGTGCAGTTCTACGTAATACCTTTAATTTCTCCTCTCCATTAGCTCAGACTATATCACAACTATTTGACATGGTTTGGTCACATACAGACAAAGGTCTACACACAGAGCACCTAATGTGGACAAAGTGCTCTCTCTGCTGGACAGAAAAGGCTGTGATGCCACAAACATAGTACTTTTTATTAGAGCAGAAGGAAAAAATATTTCTCACTGTTTTTCATTAAGTAAATTTAGACCAGTGTTGTTTACCTTCACTAGTTAACCTCATTCAGCTTTGTTTATTTGTTTATTTATGAGTATTCCCATTAGCTGTTCTTTTAATTTAATCTAACATTTATTTTTTTCTGTATATACGTGATTTTAAGATGTAGATTGAGAATTACTGCATAACCTTTCTGGTGAGAGGGCCGTCAGTCTCCGATGTTACCGTTTTGTCTGGAATATTCTACAGCATGGCATTAATCTTTTATGTTTTCAAATTTGCAGGCTAAAAATACCCTTTTAAAAAATGCATTCTCACAGTGTCCCCCTCTCCACAGATCTGACCTTTAACTTAGCCTGGTGGCCCCTGCTTGTCTCCATGGAGATTAATACTGAACAAGTAGACAAGTTGAACAGTTCCATTATGCACTTTTAACATATTTCACTGTACAAAAAAATAAACCCATATTTTCTGTTTCCATTCATTTTTATTCACAACACAAACCTATGGACATCTGCGGAGGGCCGGTGGACTACATTATGAGGTAACAAAATAGATCTAACATATATTTGTATTGTTTAATCTTATTGCTGTTATATTTTCAATGTTATTTGAATGGCGTTGAACTGGAGTTTTGCATTAGTGGTCACATCCGAACAGCTCAGTGGAGACGCGTTGTTGTATGGGCAGAGCTCTACTGGCTACCATTAGCATAACACTGTCGAAATGGTAGAAATGGTTCCCCACGATGACCTTGATCCCGTTGGGTCCGCACATGGCAGCGTCGACCTTCTTAAACAGAGACAGGGGGCGCTCGTTTGTGGGCACGCGTGGGCTAGCCTTAAGGTCAACGTCCACAATCTTATCGCCTGGGAGAGAGAAAGCACCGGGGTAAGATTCAAACATTCAAAAATACAGTACTTTTAATCAGTTATATTGATTTGAATAAACTGCACTTTATTTTGTTCATGTAGTGAAATAAATATCTAACTTTTTTCTTACTTATGTTATATTGATCAAAAGCAAATATTGTAGAGTTTCAGTCTATTTAAAATATATATGCTACCTTAATTTAACATTAAATATTTAAATAGAAAAAAGAGAACATAATTATTTAAAGGCAACAATACATTTTACTTTAGGGCTGTTATGACTAATTATGACAAACTGTTCATTGTGAAAGTTAAATGACTATATTTCATTCTTAGACTTGCTTAAGCAATTGCCTGATGTGCAGAATGAGTTTGTCTGTTTCCACCGCGGCTGCTGCTATAAGCTCACATGAGAGCAATTCGGGTTAGAATAACCTAAGATGCCTTAGAGGAAGAGATGCATCCTCAGTTCACTGGCTCTGACATATGGATACACCGCTATAATTAAACACAGCAAGGTTTTTGACCATCATAGCAAGTTGGAAGATGGATTCTGTATCATCAAGTAAGAGACCGGCCTCTAGCGGTTTCCAAACACCATCAGAGACTCCACGTAAAATCAAGAAAAGAAAGGTTTTATCTAGTGTGGCCAAAAGGTCAAAATTAGAGTCAGATTGGTGCTGAAGACGGTGTTTACAAGAGTAAACATCGGAGCAGCATTTGAGAAATGGAGAGAGCTCAGATCTACTCTGGGTAAAGGAAGGGACCAATATTTGGCTTTTCTACTAATGAGTAGGTAAGATATAGATACAAAATAAGGAATAATGTGTTGGCTTATATTTACCATGCTAATCTAGAAGGTTAATGTAATCAAAATAAAATCGAAGTTGATCAAGTTGTTTCTGGAGAGGAAGACCAAAGTTGCGTCTTTGAGACTTTTTTGGTTCGTGCTCGTATGAGCCTGTACAAAGTGAACATGCCCAACACTGCAGTTGTAGTTCCACTTCGCGCCAGATGTCGCAACTAGCACAAAAACTCTGTAACTTGCGCAAAGCCTCTTTAACTATTACAGACAGATTTTTTTAGATTACCAGTGTACTTTTGACTACACTATAGTTTCTCGTATACTTATTTGTCCCTAGGCTTTCTTTGAGAGGACAGGAGAGAGACATTCAGATGCAATCCCTCACCAGACACTGAGATGCAACATGTTTTTCACAATAAAAAATAAAAACATTTGTTTCATTGAATTCTTTCAAGTCACTTTTTGAAACAAAATGGCCCACCTGTAAATGCTTAATTTGAATCCATGTACTATTGAGTCTTACCCTGGATGATGTGAGCGATGTGGTGGTCCTCACAGACAAAGGCTGCGTCCACATGTCCGTCCAAACCCAGCTCTTCCTTCACTGTTTTAGGGTAACCGTCCACGTGAACGTGGGGCTCTGCGTCTGTGTACACATGCACGTGGTCATCCTGTACAGAGGAGCAGAGGCAGGGTTTATAAGAACATCATGTATTTTTCCTCTATGGTCCAGAGAGCAGTGGATCTCAAACTTTTCACCCCAAGTAACAACAAAGATACTTGCACCAACAGATCTAACTCAAGTATGTGACTATTTTACTATTTCAGGGATAATCTCGGGCTAAACCAGGTCTAAAAGTGGACTACACCATTTCCACTGTAGTTTTAAACAAGAAATTATCCAAAGGAGGACAAGTGGATAAAATGAACTCTAAATCCACAAACTGAAGAGCTGTGCACGTACCGTCTGAATGCGGAGCTTATGTACCACAGTTTGAGAAATGCTGTTCTAGAGGCTGCTGGACATTCTTAGAGTTACTGTTTTTGAAGATCTCATAATCAACATATTTTTCCTACATTGTATATAACTTTATAATCAGATGTTATATTGTATTAATTGTATAATTATATGGTACAATATTTTTGTTCTCATCTAATTAAATGTCTCTTGTCATTCCAGTCTATAAAGCCGTTTTAAAACCTCCCAGACAATCAGTGCATTGTTGACTTGTTGGTACACTTGAACATTGAACATTTTACACAAATCAACCTATGTTATATCTTATTTTAACTGCAAAACTTTTATCAAATTACCATAATTCTTGGATAACGTGGAAATAAACACTAAATCCACTTTTTTGCTACTAAACTGTGTATATGATGTTTTAATAGAATTATCTAAGTTTCAAGTAATATTTTGTGCAAACTAGCTAAATGTGCAGCTTTCTTGTCAAAAATGCCTAAATCTAAGTGTGTGCTGCCTTCATCGGCCTCTGCAATTTCCAGTAGTTGGTGACAACATGCCAGACTGTCCTGATTAAAGCTAGGCTGCAGGGGCGGAGTTTTAAGTGTGGAAACATGTTAGACCAATCACAGTGTTTCTTATACCTCTAGACCCCGCCCCTCTTCCCTTCCTCACTCTCCCCGTTAGTCCTCCAGGTACTGCCCCCAGAGTTTAGGTGTTGAGTCCCACTTTAATGCCAATACAAGTGGAAGTGTGGGTTAGAATAGTGAGAAGTACAAGTGGGTGGATTGAGGTGAATACTGTGTGTAGTCGTGCCTTGATCATGTAGAGATGATCGTCATATGAAAACACCGCGTCCACGTCGCTGTGCAGCTCTTTGAAGTCGTTCTCGATGTTCTCCACGGTAATGTTGTCATTGCTGCCGTCTTTATGGAGGAGGTGGTGATCTGGGGGTCAGTAATAGTGATACATTAGAACGACGCCAGTGCAATTTTATTTAAAGGTGCAATGCAGAACTTGATGACATTGCTTTGCATGGGACGTATCATTTTTCATATAATTTCAGTGAGGATGTTTTTATTGCTCAAATCAGATATCTTGAAAAACACACTTTTCTTTTCTGTGAGTGGACACGCCTCTACATAGATCTGTCCTGTAAATGACTTGACCTGATTGTACGACCTGCTTATCTTTACGGACATGGATTAATTTAATGCCATACTGTGGAACATTCCAAGCAAAGCAATAACCTGTCTATAGCGTACCCTGAAAAATAACATAGTGCACTTTTAACTGCATGAACTGAAATTTGACTTGAGTTTTTTGAGTTTACTACCAGTCAAAGGTTTGGACACACCCTCTCATTCAATGTTGGTTTTTCTTTTTGTCTTTATTTTTATTACCTTCTACATTTTAGATAAATACACCATTTCAAATATATGGAGCAAGATATATGGAATTATGTAGTAAAAAAACTGAGCCACCCTTTGCTTTGTTGAACAATATATAGTAGAGTTACTAACTTTTTTCTTTACTATATAATTCCATATATCTCGCTTCATATAGTTGACGTCTTTCGTATGTATCTAAAATGCAGAAAGTAGTAAAAATAAATAATAAAAAAAACACACTGAATGAGAGGGTGTGTCCAAACTCCAGTCAAAAGTTTGTCCTCAGTTAAACCGCTCACTCACTAACTGTGTAACTGTAAGTCTGCTTTCTACTGTTGTCCATATAAAACTTGAAAATAATTCATCGACTAAACGACTAAAGGACTACAGCCCTAGTGTGAACACAACTCTGCTGAAATGAACTCAGAGTGTCACTGTGAGCCGAGAGAGAGAGTAGAGGTTACAGCATGCAATATAACATGTATTACTATTCAAATAATTATCAAAACTTGTATAAAAGCCATTGAACATGACTAAACACGAGATTATATCCAAAATGAACTCACTTCTGAAAGCGAACATGTTTCCTTCGTGGTCGGAGGTGATGGCGTCCAGGTGAACTCTGCTGCACTTCTCTCTCTCCAGGTGGTCATCCTCCTCACCTCAACATACACACACACACAATACTTAATACCTCATTTAACTAAATTGCTTGTAAGAATATTAATCATGGAGTAGTTTGCCTGAAAATCTATTTGGGTTTGATGGGGAATCAAACAGGAGGAATTTTGTTCAGTATTGTCATAAAAAAACACATAAATGAATAATAAATGAAAACATATATGAGCTATAATGGCTTAAATCCAGTATATTTTTGCCTAAATAATACTAGTTTAATAGTACGTCAGTGATAGTTTAATAGTATCTGATATTTGACTGATGTTATTGATCCAACTATCCTATTTATTTTTTCAGCATTTCAAGTGATCAATCTAGTTTCAATACTAATTTTAGAATAGCAGACCTTCCTTGAAACTAATCAAAGTTCTAGTCCTAGAAACTGAAACTAAATATTTTAGTCAAAATTATTCAAATCTAAATTACTATTATCATTATTCAATTGATTGCAGTGTATAAACTTGAGGATGTCTTACCGAACTTGGCACACCTTGCAAAGTACCCATGGACTGGTTTAGGGTACTTGCCGTGGACCTCTCCAGTTTTGGGGTCAAACTTGGAGAACTGGTGTCCATGGAAACAGAAGTAATGTTCCATGAAGCGGAAGGCAGAGGTGCAGTTGGGCATACTTGCAAACTCTTTCTTCTCCACAACTTTAGTCTTTAGATTGTAGTGATAGATTTCGTGTCCTGCAAGCAACAAAAACATAAACTTATTCACCTGTGTATTTAAATAAGAAGAGGTCAGATTAATAATAATACATAATAATCTTTAACACGTTTTTACAGATGCTCAAAGTTGATTTACAATTTCATGCATTTTTCATTCACTCACACACCAGAATTAAACATGGGCAATATAGATGAAGTGTCTTGCTAAAGGACACAATAACAGCATTCACTAGAGCCACTGCTGCCCCACTGTGGCACCTGGTATTCCCAGTGGTCTCCCATCCAAATACTATCCAGGCCCAACCCTGCTTAGCTTCTGAGATCAGACAAGGTTAATCATTCTTAAAATACAAATAATAAATATTTACTTATATAGATTGAAACCAATAATACCAGGTCTGCAGCTAGTTTAAACCGCCTTAACAGTCTAACACAGAATTCCCAAATCAGGAAAATTACTTTTAATACAGAGAAAGTCGTACCTTTGAAGAAGATAACAGACTCCTCATCACACTCGGGTTTGGGGCACTCCACAGCGGCTTCCAGGTGGTCAGGGATCCCGCCGAACACCTCGGAGATGTCTTTGGGGAAACCCTCCACCAGTTTGTGCTGGTAATAACTGAACACTTTGTTGTCCTGCATCATACAGAGTGCAGATAATTAGTCATGTCTTCAATTTACAGACAGTCAAATCAGAACTAACTGATCCTCTAATAAATAATGCACAGGCTAATGACCTGCAACACAGTATTAGAACCATTGATCTGTTACAAATCAGGAAGAAGTAGAAGCGGTCATCATCAAAGCCGCCCTCGTGCTGTATGTCAACATGACTAAACCAGGACTAAACCACAACTACACCAAAACTAAACCAGGTCTAAACCAGGACTAAATCAGAACTAAGCAGGACTAAACCACGGCTAAACTTGAACAAAATCAAGACTACACCAGAAATAAACCAGGACTAAACCAGGACTGAATCAGGAGCGAACCAGGTCTTTTTTACACACCAGGAAGAAGTAAATATGGTCATCATCGGGGCTGCCTTCGTGCTGCATGTGGAAGGCTGCGTCCACGTGGCCCAGGTGGTGGTCATCGTCCATCTCTGCGAAGGTCTCATTGGCTAGCTCCGCCTCCCCATGGAAGCCCTTGTACAGGTGGTCAGCTGGGGGCAGCACAGATCAGATTATATACCATACTCAATATAGACCAGGTCTTTATAGACTATGGCATAAGACCAGGTTTAAGACCAGGTTAGAGAAACTCATTTTGACACTGACCCTTGAAAAAGTATGGCACGCCCTCCTCGTTCACTGTGACTGCATCCATCTCAAGACCTTTGCACCGATCAAAATCACCTGGAAAAAAAAATAAAAAAATCAACAATGATAAGACAATCAATGAAGTAAAGTACTCAGTCTTGTTAGTCACCCAAAGCCAGCTTGTGATGGTAATGTTATTTGAGAGGGCTTTATTTAACAGCACAGATCAACTCACCTGCTCACCCATCCAACAAAGACAGTTCTTTATCGTCATGTGTTAAAACAAAGCTCAGAATAAAGTCTAATTTGATTAACCCGTGCTTCAGACAGAGCTGCGCCTCCAGTTAGCTTGAATGTATGAATCACTTACAGGAGAGGGAGCTGGGAGTTGCCTGGTTGGATCCTTACCCTCATGCTGCTTGTGGTCGTGCTTCTCATCTCCAGGCCCGTGGCTGTCTCCTTCTGTATTACAGATTATTGACCTATAACCCTGACCTTGTGCAACAACACGGATTCTCGCAATATTTGTAAATTCACAAAGTCACGAGAATCCATCTTTATGGGCTCCCGCTGGTGCGACAGGGTCTGGCCACCAGCAGGCTGGAGATGGGACCTTTCAGAGAGCAGCATTATGGTTTGGATGGATCCCAAGCGAATCAAATTATCAGATTATATTATTTATGAAAATGTGGTCTATTTTGTTTGTGACAAATGCGCAGAGGGAAGCACTTGTGCATTTGTGAATAGGAACGATGTCTGTGCTTTTCTTTCAACTGGATTTGACAAAACTTTGATTTTTTTGGCTTGTTCAGCTGGTATGACACTTCGTCAAAGCAGCTTGGAGTCCTGACCACTTTCAGCGAGAGCCTTTCCAGATTGATGAGTAGAACTCAGTTCAGAGTGCTACACATATCATATCTGGAGTGAGCCAGGTGACTATAACCCAGCTTGTGAAATAATAGGTTGTTTCCTGGACGCTTACCCTCGTGGTGCTTGTGGTCGTGCTTTTCATGCCCAAGACCATGGCTGTGCCCCTCAGTGTGTCCAGGGGGGTGATCCGGTTTGTTCCCTCGTCCGTGAGCTGGAGGGTGGTCCGGCTTCCCATGCCCATGACCATGGCCTTTGTCTTTGTCTTTATCTCTACACAAACACACACAACATAACTACATTTGACTGGCAAACACAAAAAATAGACAAATTGTTATTGTCATATGTTACATTAAAGTGAAGTTTTACAAAAGTGGGTGGTGCGTTTAAGAGGTGCACTATAGAACTTTTCTGGTGGAGGGTCCACCACTTGCTTGTGTCCATAGACATGTTGTTGTCTTGGTTCTACAGTATCTAAATCTACCTTACATTTCAGTTACATGTGGTGTTATTGCTAAAACATACCTTGAAAATCATGCATTCTTACATTCTTACGAGTGGTGTGGCCTCTACATAGACCTGACCTGTAACTTGGCCTTTTGGCTTAACCCACTTGTCTCCATGGAGAAAGATAAGTTTAATGCCATACTGTGAAACATTCAAGCAAAGCAATAACATCTCCAAGAAACAGCCAATCTTATGGCCCAAAAAACCTTGAACCTTATCATTCTTGGCTCCACAAACTTGCCAAAGTAACCTTATGGCTTAAAGTGCTTTCAACTGACAACAACCACGTCTTTGGAGTTGAATAATAGCACCACTTTCTGAAGCTACTGACATTAAACTTTGTGTCAGTTTTTGTTTCATGTGGATAAGCCCAGTAATTACAGAGATGTTAACCATAAACTAGGTCAATAAATCTGTAATCTAACAGTTAAACAGCAAACTCCACCACAGAATTCTGATCTGTCCTCCAGCTCAATTTAAACTATTCATGGAACATTTTGAGGACTTCCCCATTCAAAAGATCTAATATTTTGTTTTAAATTGTTAATCTCTATGACAACAGTTACTTACGCCAGCACTAGGGCCAGAGCGAGGCAGAGGCACAGGAGCAGTCTCATGATGAAGTCCTTGGGTCTGGAGCTGGAGCAAAGCAAAGCAAAGCAGGTCACTCTGCGGATGGGGTTTTATCCTTTTGGGATGAGTCATTTTGGGCCAAAGAGGGCGGGGCATATACACACACGCCCACACAGTGTCCTCCGATCTGCAACCACTGCAAACTCTATACTAGGAACCAGGAGAGAGGATTTCATTCACCGAATCAACAATGACAAGATTAAAATCAATACATGCAATGCTCTGGATGTTTCTAGATTAAACCTATTTCAGCACAGTACGTTGAGTCCTAAAATCTCACAGCAAGAAGATACTGTGTCCAATTCCAACACAGTGTGAGGTAGAGCTGCACAATTAGTGGCAATCAAAACAAAATGATCCAATTTGTCGGTCTATATGTGATATGGCAGCACAATGGCTAGCACGCTTGCCACACAGCAAGAAGGTGGTGGGTTTGACTCCCAGGTCCCAGAGTTTCCTCCAAGCACTCTGATTTCCCCCATCAACCCAATATACTGGAGATGGGGCTACTCATTGGGTCAAATGCAGAGAAATTTCCTTACAGGTACAATGAATAACAAATTGATTTAAAATAGGACATATAGAGTAAGACCACATGTTTTATATTAATTTCATTTAATTCATTCATTGAGGATTATGAAATTTGTAAATGTGGTGTAGGACAATGGTAGTGTATCATACATGCTTGTTGGGATATATTCTCATCTGTCATTGCGCATTGCACAATAAGAGTTTTTAGAGAAGAGTCCAGAAAGTGTCCCTGCACCTGCTCTGGACTGTGGTCTCTGGTCTGTGCTCCCCTCTGTGGGGTGACTGAACCAAAGCTCCGACCAAAACAAACAGAACCTGCTGACTGAGCTGCACAGCAGTCAACGGTCTCCTCATCTGAGTCTGTGTCATGTGACCAATAGTTTCACCAAACTACAAATACATCTAACCTCACAGACCTTTACAACGGGGACATGGGACACACTGCACTCTCCATGGGACAGGACGTCACTCGCCCACTACATGACCCCCTTCCTCCGCCCCTGTCACTCCACTGCCCTCCGGAGGGAGGAGGTGAGGATGGATGAGGCTCCCACTTGAGGTCCTGGGTGATGGTGGTGCAGAGGAAGTGGAAAGAGTCCACGGTGGTGATGGGGGTGTCGGTCTGGGTGATGTGGGGAGGGACTTTCCTGAAGTTCTCCATCATCTCCAATGTTTTCTGGGTGTTGAGCTCCAGGTTGTTGCCACTGCACCAGGTCACCAGCTGTTCCACATCCCTCCTGTAGGACTCTGTCCAAAATGAGCCCGATGAGAGTAGTGTTATCTGCAACTTGATCAGTTTTCCATAGTCGTGGCTGTAGATGCAGCAGTTGGTGTACAGGGAGAAGAGTAGGGGAGAAAGTACACAGCCCTGTGGAGATCGTGTGCTGATACAAGATTAACACATATTTCAAGGTTGCATAAAAAGTGAAAATGGTGGTGTAATCCCCCATTTGTCCAGGAGAGGCCCATGCAACTGCAATATATTTAGTTTTTGTACTCTTGGACAATACACTTCACCTACTTTGTCTGCTTGCGTTATTGCAGCAGGTAATTTGTGATTGCTGGGGAAAGACCAATGGGAGTGACAGTTTGAGCTGAACCACTGAGAAAAATCTAACAAAGAAAATTGCAAATATGGTTAGATTTGCAATTTATGTTTTAAAAGATTTTGTTTTCATTGCACATTTTAAAGACGCCCTGCAGATGCATTAAAATATGAGAAACTAAAATATGAACTGATAAAGCGATACAGCAAACCCATACATTTCAGAACATGTTTGCATGGGTCTAAACTACAGGATTAACAGGTTTTACACAGGTCCAGTCTTTATTTCACTGCAGACTGCACTACAGGTAAATTTCAGATTCTCGAATGTGATGATGTCATTCTGCCAGATGGGATATCCAAAACTGTTGAACTTGATAGTTTGTACTATTCTCTTAAACCAAAAATTCACTGTATTACAGCAAACATTTGCAGTTTAACAACATTTATTTTAGCTACCACTGCCCTCATCTGTATTAAGTAATGTTGGACTAAAGAGTGTTGTGATGTCATCTGAGACCCAACAATACCTGTGTCAGTTCATATATTGTATTAACCTGAATGCTAAAGACCTCCGTAACCTCCACTGCCGCAGTCACAGAGTTTGTTGAGTTTGAAACATAAAGAGTCGTCTGAGGACATGTGGTGCCCTGCTGAAGTCACTCATGGTGTTTTTGTTTTTCCAGCTGTTTCTTCCTCCAGCACACTCCTCACAACAGGAGAGGTCATCAGATCATGTTTGTCCAGACACAATGACTTCTACACAAATTTGCATTTTTAACCAACTAACAAAAGACATGGTGAATCTCATTTAAAGGAATTGTACGTAAGACTGAGATTTTAATTTCCTCAAACTTCACAAATGGTGTGTCCCCAGATATAAGGTAGTTATGTTCAAATCAAGTATAACTTTTACTGATAACAATGTTAATGCTGATTTATTCTTAATTACAAAGACACTGGACATGGTGGCCAAGTTGTGAATGTTAAATGTAGTGTTTCGGTTCTCAAGACGGCTATCCAATCAGAAAGCAGAATGAGTCTCACATGAGTCTCTCATTTGGATTGCCAGTTCCAATGCTGAAATCCAGTTGTTTAAACCTAAAAGGACTCTCTCTGATCTGAATTCTCATTACCTAAACCCCAGCATGTGCAGCCAATCATTACTCAGTGCTAGTGCAGCCTCGGCAGCTTAGTGAGCGAATTTGTATGTGTCCTCTTTTTGCAGGTTAAGGTGCTGGCAATCCAGGTTCAGTTGTGATTGTAGAGATCTCAGGCTACATACAGTTCCTTTGAAAGCAGAGAGGGAAATAATAATAATAATAATTAAGAGTATTTGTAACAGTTTTTTTTTTTTAAAATGTGATTGATTAATGAGGAAAAAAAATCTCAATATGTATATTTTTCATATCGCTCAGACCTAATTGCATGTTATTGCGGGATAACAAAGAAGTGAGGTTAACTGTGCTGAGTGCGCTGGATGAGGACATCAGCTGTAAAGTTACTCAGAGGGGATGGTAAATTCAAAAGGAGCTCACCCCTGATAACACTCTGCCAAGATGAAACTATAACTTTGGCTCAAAATACAGTATAAACTGACCAACTGTCTGTTTGGTGTATACAGCTTGTCCTCTGGACATATTGCCATAGGAACTTATGAACAGTAACTTTGCTTAAAGTAACTTTTCTGGTGGAGTATGAGGGTCAGTCACTTGCTTGTCTCCATGGAGATGTTATTATAACTGGAATGTTTTATAGTATGGCACTGATCATAAGTATTTGCATGTATTCAGTGGCCAGCCCACACTTTACAGCAAAAAGGTTCCAGGAGCAAGACTAGCTGAAGATCTGGAGATAGGTCCTACTGTGGTACTGGCTGAAGGACAGGTCAAATGCAGAAAATTAATTACACTCATGAGGAATTAATAAAGTATTTCTTTACCATAACTTTAATAGATGCTCAGTGTCTCACTGTGGAACATTTCAGTGATAGCAATACCATATCTTCTACGTTTTGAAAGTTAACAGGTCTGTTTTCCAGGTAAATAATATTTTATAAACTCAATACATCGGTAAGACCACTTCAACTTCAATGACCTCCGAAAAATTGTAAAGGAGATAATCTAACACTAGGGGGCAGAACTAGTATGACAGCTGCCTATTCTGGCACACACTGTACTTTAAACATCCATATTTCTTTAGATTATAATGGATTTCCTTCAGCCTGTCTCAAAATGCTAATCTGTCACTCCACAGAATCTAGTGCACTGACAGGGACATTGTGTGGGAGGCTTAGCTAAATAGTAACTCAATTTACATAGCGGTTCTGATGAAATTTTGGATAAATAATTGAAATTCAAAGATCAAAAGTTTATCTAAGCAAGAGCAGTGTTATTTGAGCTTCTGTAAAATCAATGTCAAATGCTCATGTTAATGCTGTTTACAATTGGTTTTCAAGGTACACTATGTAAGTTTTCTAGTGCAGGGTCCACCACCTGCTTATCTGAATGTTATTGCTTGGCCTGGAATGTTCCACACAATAACATTAAACAATTTTCTCCATGGAGACATGCAGGTGACACCACTAGGGCTGAACAATTTGGGGAAAAATTTTCTAACAGGCATTGTGATTGCTAAGAATTGACAAAAAGACTGAAATATGAACTGATGAACAGATCTAAAAGACAGGATTAGCAGTTTTCTGCATAATAAGACCCCCCCCCCCCCCCCCCCACACACACACACACACAAAACTAGTTCAAAAGTGAATTTATTTACTCTCCTTTGGGTTTGTTTTATTTTTTTCTTTCTAAGAGGACTATTTTATCAGTGATCATTGGCCTTCCGCCGTCGATGGCTGAAGAGCAAATATTAGGCCAATCCAGGCCAAAATTTCAAGTTATGTGCTTTAAAAACTTATCAGCCAAGTCACAATGTGGCACTTTTCTTCTTTGTTTAAAAGGTGCAACTTTTCTGATGGAAGGCACATCACCTGCTTGTCCTCATGGAGATGTCACTACTTTGCCTTTAATGTTTCACAATTTGTCACTAAACTTACCTATCTCCATTTAAACAAGCAAGTGACACTTGTCATGCTTTACCAGGTCATCACTGCTCAAATGTATGTTTTTAGAGCCATAAAAACACCTGTACTTGGTGGTTTTTATGGCTCTTTCTATTTCTATTCTATAGATAGAAAAAATATCTATTTTCTATCTATAAATAGAAAATAGATCATTTTAATCCCAAAGTAATATCATCTCCATGGAGATGAGCAAGTGGCAGAAAAGTTAGTGCACCTTTAAGCCTATTTTATCTGTTTTCCCCCCAGGTTGAGAACCACTGCTCTGTTGGATGGTTTCTGCATATTTGTCCTGAGTTGACCTCTGATTGAACTCACTCTTGCAATACTGAAATGCTGTAAAGTTACAACAGGTGATATAATCCTAAAAGAACACACATTTGTACGATTTCTGTTTAATTACATTAGCAAATGAGTGTAAGTGGCGTAGTGGATAGTAGAGGAACCATAGAGGAGCCAGTTAAAGTCTTGCCCAGACACGTCACATGTGTTTTCCACATGTTAGCTGGTTGTGTCAGACAGGGCATCTGACATTGGCCGTGTCTCAATTCGCCAAAATGGCCTTAGATTCACCATTGGAAGTGTGCGTCGAAGGGCAGTTACGTAATTTCCGGCGCGACAAGGGTTGTCCCATTTCAATGCACCCGACTGAATGCTCCCGACAAACGTGCCCT
Organism: Periophthalmus magnuspinnatus; assembly: GCF_009829125.3. NCBI lineage: Eukaryota > Metazoa > Chordata > Actinopteri > Gobiiformes > Gobiidae > Periophthalmus > Periophthalmus magnuspinnatus. Next base: position 20,744,521 of record NC_047146.1, read on the forward strand.
GCCCTTTTCAGCGTTTCCATGGAGGTCGGCCGTAACCGAAGCGTGCATCCATGCAGACTTCACGCACTGCTATATCCCATCATGCACCGCGACTACGCAAAAAAGAGAAGAAAATGGAGTCCGCTGTGCAATACACATTCAAATGTTCGTACTGATTTACCTCATCTACAACAGTGCGACATGAAACTGTTAAATATGAATAAAGATAAGTACAGGCCGTGTGTTTGATGATTAAAACGGAGGGGAGTTACATGGAATAAAGGAATGTGCAGTTATTGCTAAACAATAAGAAGGCATTATTAGCATTAGAAATTATTATTACAATAAGAATAATGTAAGAATGTTCGTTTCTATTGTAAGCGTCAAAGACCAAGAGACTGAAACATAAAGTCAGAAGAGTTTAATGAGTTTCACACAGGTAATGTGAACAATGAAGCAACGGACTCTCAGGAAAGGACAGAACAGAGTCCTGAGACGTGCACAAAATCTTCATGAGTTCCAGTACATTCCATAAATCTGCGCCCCCTGGTGGGCACGTGTCATTTACCTTCGTGTTAGTAAATCAAGATACTAGTTTGATGTAGCGCTGCACTGCTGGACAATACTCTACAATAATAAGATGAAAAGAACTGGCACAGCATAGAAGGGAAACAGTGCCCTCTACTGTTATTAAAGTGGTGTAGCCACTGGCCAAAATACCGAATCGTTAAACTGCAATATCCCACTATATGTACCACTAATCAGTGTTCTCTGGTTTACAGACTATGAATGTCAAAATTATATTGTTACCTCTGTCTCTGTTATTAGTTTTCACAAGGTTTATTTCATTAAAGTTATGAAGTAGCTACAATTGAGAAAAAAATCACCTTGAACGTTATATTTACCTATTGATATTCAATCTAAACAGAAAGAAACGGCTGCGATGATGACATCTTGACTTTTCTTCTATTAAATAATAAATAATTACAAATAACGTACGTAATGTACATATCATACACTCAAAGACAGCGGTGGAAGTGCGGTCCGTGGTGTAGGCCTGTCCCACTTCAGCAAGATGGCGGCTACACTGAGGAGGGCAGATTCTCGTCCGGAAGCTTAAAACTATACTTAGAGGAGTAGTTCGAAGGGAACCTTCAAAAGGTTCCCTTCGAACTACTTGCCCCAATTTGCCTTCATTTGGCAAATTGGGACATGGCCATTGTTATTTCTCCAGAGAGAAAAGGGGATATTTATTAGGGTTAGCTTTTAGGGTTATGAAACGAGGTACTCATACTCAATACTGAAACTGGTACTTTGTTATTATAATTTCAGATGGAGAACAGGGACTATATAAGTCTAGATTCACTGTTTTTGGAAGAAATATCCAAATTTATGATCCACAAATGTCGAATCTTATCATTATTTGTTGGGGATTGGCTCCACAAATTTACCATATTAATCTTATGGTTTAAAGTCATTTCAGCTGACAATAATCAAAAAATTGGTGACAGCACCACTTTTTGAAGCTATTGTAAAATATATTGTCACTTTTGTTTATTTGTGCTGACAGAGATGTTGAACTTTGTGCCAGTTTTTGTTTAATGTGAACAGGCCCAGAGATTAACCATAAACCAGATCAACAAATTTGCAATCTGACAGTTAAACATCAAATTCCACCATTTTAACCTGTCTTTCAGCTCAGTTTGACAAATGTTGTGAAGTCACAACCTATTGAAAGAAGATATGGACATGAATCACTGCAGAAAAAAAAATCTAACAGAAAACACAAAATTGGACCTTCCCTGCATAGTGTAGCTCAAGCCTATTAACAGTCTCATTAAAACCAATCTATTATCAGCCTAGGAAATGCAAGTGAACACAAATGGCCACAAGATGTCTCTGCTCACTCTCAAATAGATTCTAAGAGTTCCTGACATGAGGTTTGTGAATGTTGGCATAACAACAACAATCTTTATTCTGTTTCTAAGAATATAACACTGGTGAATAACAATGATGTATTTAATGGACTGCTGCATGAAATCAATATTGTGCACACAGCTTCAGAGCTTATATAACCATGATGAAGAAATGTAAATACTGGATCAAAAAGATCAGTTCAGATGTGAAATAATGTTTTATCATATCTATCTATAATTATATATACCTATCGATAATTACAGCATCTCATATGTATATGTATGTGTGTGTGTGTGTATATATATATATATATATATATATATATATATATATTTTTTTTTTTTTTTTTTTTTTAAATTTTTTTTAGAGAGATCAGATACCCAGCAGGAATCATAAGATGGCCAAAGGAGGAGATACAGACCACAGATGTTAAGACCCGAAAGCTCCTGACCATGCATGGCGGGTTCCATCCTTATGTAAAACTCCTCCAGTTTGGAGGTCACTGCCCTGAGTGCTCTGATGAGCACGGGCACCACGTTCCTTTTTCCTGATGTTCCCATCACTTGGTACTGCGACCACAACGGCAGAACTGACAGAATGGTGATGGTGAACCAACTGGACATTGTGGTGGTGGATAAACAACAGAGCAAAGCCGTTGTGATCAGGAAAAAGGTACATTAGAAACTAGAGAAATACCAGGGGCTGAAAGAAGAGCTGGAGAAGGCCTGGAAGGTGAAGGTGACCATGGTCAGCGGAGCACTCGGGGCAGTGACCCCCAAACTAGAGAAATGACTACAGTGCAGTACTAGGAACAGCAAAGACACTGCACAGAACCCTCAAGCTCCCAGGCCTCCCGAGCGTGGAAAAGAGGGGATGAGACCGCCCGCGGAGGGTGAGGAGGAGGTTTATTATTTTTTCTTTATATATATATATATATATATATATATATATATATATATATATATATATATATATATATATATATATATATATATATTTGTGTTGTTTTAGTTCTGTAGATATCGTATGTCATCATTTACAGCTTGGTGCATTATTCATTCACTTCTCACTGTGTTGTTTTATCTTGTGCTGCAGCCTGTGCATGCAAACTGAGCAGATTTTTGGGAGTGAATATATTTTTCAGATTCAGACTGCAAATGTAAACTAAATCTTACCCAAGGGCACAGCCAAAGCAGGAATTTGGACATAAAAATTATCTGCTGCTAGTAATAATATAATAATATAAGTGAGATGTGGGGAATCTCATGAAACATTGGCCATCAGATAAAAATTCACTGGTTTGCCTCTATGTATTTGAATATTAGAAGTAACTGTCCCCATTCAGTCACAAACACACTCCAGCCCACATAAACATTCTGAATTCTGGTGATATGAAGCAATTCTGTTTTATTTATTTCTCACCCAATGTGACATTCCTTTTACTCCATGTGACAGAAGTGTTTTGCTCCTATTCCATGTTTTCAAAGTGAAGTCTTTCAATGGAGGTGTTGAGAAAATGACATCTTTATAGTTCGATAAGTATTTGTTAAAATGTAGAGAATTGGGACGGAGGTTAAAGGTCAGGTGTGATTAGTCGTGAGAGGAGCACAGTGTGGAACAGGGGGGGGGGGCTCCAGTGACTCAAACTCACATGGGAAAAGACAAGACATTTCAATACAGGTTTTTCCCCATGTGTTCTTACCCTAGTGTTGTATAAGCAGCTCTTGGGTCAAATTAAGTGCGTAGTTTTACATACCGGGCTATTTGCGCTTGTCTAGAGGTTTGTCTTGAGGAAACGTGTGAACCACCACCAACCAAGCAAAGCACCAACCACAGCGGAGGATGTCCTTACATGACTCCCGTCTCCAGAGCTCCTGCGCCCGCCTCACCTCTCCAACATCCTCCCGGACCGACGGAGAGGAAGGAACCGTGAATGCACACTCCCTTGAAGACTAAACAGGAAACACAGACACGTATTAGAGCACGTATTTTCATAAGACAGCAAGTACAAGGATTTTTGTTAAGCAAATGACAGGGGAGTAACCACCAGCAGCGACGCGGCAGGAGCAGCGGGGGAAGTGGAGAAGCGAAGCCGAGATGAGGAGCTCGTGTGTCGGGTAAGACATTTAGCAAGACCGCACAAGTTTTAATGCACAAATAAGTGAAATTAAGTGAAAGCATGGACCATATTTAGTGAGGTTGACCATATTTAGCGACGTTTTACAAATTGGCAAAGTAAAAATGAGTAGATTTAAGATAACTTGCCTTTTTAAACGTGGTTAGCCGTCGAGTCTCGCACCTGTAGATTCACAACGTGACAAATTAGCACGATGCAAATCTGCTGCTGTAACAAGTTTCTAAGCTTGAATTTGCGAAAAGGTTTTGGCGTTTACATCTCTTCATAAAACGAACTTTTTAGGGGGATTTTTAAACATCATTATCGTTCAGAGCTGACGTGTCCAATGCGTGGTCCCCGGGCAAAATCTGGTCCCCACATGTTGGGATTGTAGGTTAGGCTGGTGCTTCTGCTCGTGGTCCCTGCATCAGGGGCTCTTTGGGCATTGAAAGTGGTGTGGTGAAGTCAGCTAAGAAAAAAGAGGTACAGATAGGTCTGCAAAACAAAACTTGTTTAGCATGCAAGTTACAGAGTGCTGTTATTAGCCAATTTATGGACTATTTTTTTATTGCTGTTTTTAATCTTTACTCATATAGTCTTAAATTCAAATCGATTTTTTTTAAATTGTTGTCGCTCTACATCAAACCTGACATGGAGTTGTCCTTCTGGTTCAGTTGTATGCGGGGTGTCGGACTATGCCAGGTTAAGCCTGGGTTTAGTTCTCGTTTAGAAAATATTCCATTGTCGTATAAATTCAGTTGTTCACTTTTTGAGGGTGCTGATGGTCAGCTACTCTGACCATATGGCACAGCACGCATGACCCTCCTTGTGCCTGGGTAAGGCGAGTGAGTGAACCAACTTCATAAACTGTTACGTTTTCCATTATGTTTTCCTCCGCTCAAATGCATGAATCCACGCGCCAAGACACGTGTTACACGTCAGCAGCGGGTAAAACATTGCCTCCATTCGTCTGTTGTAATGTGATCACGCAGTCAGAGTGAATTTGCTGTCATTAGAGGCTGATCGTAAAAAACACCATGATTTTTCTCTAAATCCAAACCCGGGTTCTATTTAAGTCTGTGTGTGGTACAAAACGTCACAGGGCTTCCATATGATCAAATAGCATATTTGATATGTTAAATGCAAAATAGCCCTGTTAATCTCAGTCTGAGTATTTAATCCAGTTGTGCTTTAAAACTAAAGCATAGCGAGGTGGCAGTGGCCGGCAGGAGTAGACGTGCGTGCAGGCAGAGGAGAGAGGGATGCGAAGCTTGTTGGTCAATGAATGATGCATTTTGCATTTAAATCAGCAAAATTTACCTTGTCCTCTAACAAATTATATATTTAAAAAAAAACCAAACATTTTATCGCAGTATAATTAGGGGATGGTATGACGATACTAAAAAGGAGATATTGCCCAGCTCTGCTGTGAAAGAGGAATTTCCATTTTTTTCTATTTTCCCATTTCAAAATGAAAATCAAATAGCCGCGCCGTACCCTCACCACTGTGCATGGGTATTAAAGCAGTGAGAGGAAGAAAAGAAGTGAGGCTTACTCCTGTGGCTGTTGTGCTGATTTTAGCTGCTACTTTTATGCAGATGCACACCAAAAATAACTCTATTAGGTCATAACTTCAGAATCTATTACTGCAAATGATTAAGGCCTTGACATGAAATTAAACCAAGTATAAGATCATTTAATGAAAACAGCCAAGCCTTTAACAACATGTTGATAAGTTGTTTAACAGCCATTTAATTGTTTTAAACAATATTAAATGCGTAGAAATTTAAATGTAACCATAAGATAAATGACAATTAATTATAAATCTATTTAATGCACAGGCCTATATTGTACACGTGTACATGGGGAGAGCACATGATCACACACGTGCACGGCCAAACCATCTGCTGCTTCTACTTCTTATTGGCTTTGACAGATTATGACAAAACAGCAGCTTCCTCCATTTCTCTTGAACAATTATAGAACATTTGAAAAAAGAATGTGATCTAACAGATGTGAGTCAGCCTATGCAGATGTTACTTTGCCAATTAATTAAACATCACATAGACAGGAAGGTGGCCTTTTTGTTAGAAATGTCAAGTATGCATGATTTGAATATTATGTTGGTAAAACTAATTAATGCTTGAGCCTGCGACCCCTGCATTAGCTTTAGCCACAATTAATGCCATAACCTTTATAAGCCTGTATATGTGTATATATATATATATATATATATATATACACATACACATACACATACATACATCACTTTTATGATGTGGATGTCCAGAAATCATTTGTCTCCATGGAGATGCCATCCCATTGCCGGAAATGTTTCACAGTATGGCCTTAAACATGTATATGTTCTATTCTGTCTAAAAGCTTCACAAAAATACCTTGAAAGACTTGGAAAACATGCATTTGTACTGTGAGTGGGATCGTCTCTCCACCGGTTTGACCTGTAACTTTGGCTGCTTATCTTTGAAACATTCTAGGCAAATCAATAACATCTTCATGGACACAATCATTTCATTGATTACACAGATGTCTTTGTTTATACTTATGAACTGCAGATGTTTTGCTCAAAAATAGACTGTAATGATACTCAGCAGTTATCATTCTATGGTTAAGAGATTGCTGGTTATCAATAGTTTCCCCTCTAGATGAAAAATGCATTTTTAAATCATTCTTTCATACATTAAACTACAAATTTGTAATAATAATTACTGTGACAGCTGACAGACCCAGCCCCCTCTTGGATGTTGTTTCCCAGCAGCCTCTTGGATTCCGCCGCGTCTCTTTTTGAGAAGGCCATAATTCAGTTATATCAGAAGTTAGTGGGGCTCAAATACCATTATACACCCAGGCCTATGATTTAACAAGATGAACGCTATCTACAGAGCAACCAGTCTCTCCTGCTGTCTGCTCACTGGGTTATTTCAGGATGTTATTAGCTGAGTGTGCAGTGACATAAGGGCGCAAACTTGGGCTGCAAAACTTGGAAATGAAAGCTCTTCTACACTTTTAAAGGAGATATATTCTCATATGTGACTTTCAAGAGCTTTTATCTAATTTGCCCACTCAAAGTTGTATTTAGAGTGATTCATGTGGGGCCAATATGAGGCTTCTTGCCCAGGGCCCCAATACACACTGCTTTATACTAAGCTGTAGGTGGCTAAAGACATGCCCTATGCATCGATTAATTACTAAGAGGCACGGTGTGGTGTTCTCAATATTATTAGGATCCTGCACACAAAAACATGTATGTAGAGAAGTATAAAGGCACTGGGGACATGCACACATTTTGAGGGGCAGGTGCTCAACCAAGAAAAAAGAAAATTACTTATGAAGTTGTCTATGCTTTTAATAGTTAGAGATTACTTTTAGGTGTGGGCCTACTAAGGTTTAACAACAAAGCTTTGTGCATAGATGTATTTGAGCTGAGAGACTAATAAGATTACAAAATGACAGAGGCAGAGCCAAAAAGGACCAAGTGTGGGAGGTCTAGGGCTCCTGGAGCTTCTGAATAAAATACATTGGATTTCTTCATCTAAAACACCCTAGATTACAGGAAATTACATTTTTTTTTTGCAATCTGATACAGAACAATGAGATATATATATATGCTTGAGCACCAAAGGCTGTGCACGTCTCTGAACAACATTTTCAGAAATAAAAAGTCAGATTAAACTTTCTGGTCACCTGCAAAACTCACAGCTCACTCTATTTATTGTCTTTTCTGCTGTTTTGCATTAAAATCTAAATAAAATAATAAATAAAATAAATAATAGACAGACACCGTCAACATCCCCTGTACTTTTTTTTTTTTTTTTTTTAACTGTGATACAGGTAGGATTCAGATGTCATTTTGGGACAAATGGGGAAAAAAAGGGCCAAGAGAAATCAGTGGCACAGTTTTCAACCAGTGGTCAGCCGACTTTCTTTCATTTAGTAGTTTTGGATCAATATTTCAATTTAAAATGTACATAGTATAATAATGATTGACAGCTCTCAGGCTGTAAATAGAGACAAAAGTGTAATGCCTCTGTTGGTATCGGTTGATACTGATATTCGATACCAGTATTGGATACCGATTTTTTTGAAATAGAAGATTGGTTTATGGAAGTATATTTACACAAACATGTAAAAAAAAGAAATATTTGAGCAAAACACATTTTGTTATTATTTTTTATAAAAATGAAAAGTTAATTTGTGATCTTTACCTCAATTTAAGGTAAATTTGTTGGCCTTGCCATGGATTTTAAAAGCTACATATCAGGATTGGCAAATATTCCCTATAATCCCTACTTTTTTGAAGTATAAATGTAGATGAAGGAAGAATATGTTTAAACATTAAAAAGAGAGGGTATTTGGAGAAATTGTGATAACTTTAAAATATGTAAGTTATCTACATTTCAATGTAACCCAACCAGGACGATTATGGTCGTTTTTTTGCCTGATAAAAGAGTGATAGTAATGTGTGCTTTCAGGAAAACTACAGGCAGTTATCTTACCAGAGTCGATCTACTTGTCTTTGCTTTTAAAGATGATCCTGGGGCCAGTAGCAGTTCTCTGCCTTTCTCTGCACTGCAACAGTCCTTTGAGGAAAAGCACCATTAATGGATATGAATAATTCAACTAGAAGGAGATGACTTTGGGACTTCACAGCTTAACAGTGAATAGGTTTGTAGATGTATGCCGACGACGCCGTGATTTACACGCATGCGAGGAGTATAAAAGAGGCATCCTCCATTTTAACTACAGCAATGGAGTCTGTAAATGAATGGCTGCTTAAATCTTGTCTGTTGCTAAATACTAAAAAAAACTGTATGATGTTTACAAAGCAGCCACAAGATTTAAAACATTCAGGAGTGTTCTTGAGAGGAGAAGAATTACAAATTGTAACCGAATTTAAGTACCTTGGTGTCACACTTGACTCTACTTTATGTTTTAAGAATCATGTTAAAAGAATTACCAAAATAGTTAAATTCAATCTCCTAAATTTTAAGCAAATCAGGCCATTTATAACCCTTGATGCTGCCAGAGTGTTTCTCCACTCAATGATATTATCTCACATTGAATACTGTATCACAAGTTGGTCTTTAACAAATTTAAATACACTCAAAATAATGGAATCACTCTACAAAAAATCCCTAAAGGTCTTTGATAGGAAACCGCTTTCTTTCCATGTTTGTAATATTTTAAAAAAGCATAATCTTTTTAGTTTTGATCATTTTAAACATTTTAAATATGCATGTTTTATCTACAAAGTGCTACATGCCCCGCCTCCCATGTCAGACCTTTTCAAAACAAAAAACACCCGAAGCATGAGGACCAGGGCCTCGTCCAGAGGAGACTGTGAGGTGCCCTATAGAAAAACTGCCTTTGGACAAAATGCTCTTTCTGTGAAGGCGAGTAAGATCTGGAACGGCATTCCACTTCAAATAAGAGAGTGCTCCACATTATCCACTTTTAAAACTCAACTCAAACTCTGGCTGAAATCAAATCAGTCATGTGATCACTAATCAATACATGGACCTCCCTTCTTACTTTTCTTACCTTTTTTACTCTACTTCTCACTTTTTAACTCTTGTATATTGTACTAATGTGATGTATTTGTTGTACTTTTTACCTGCCTGGGGACTGCGGATGTAAATTAGCTCTGTAGCTATAATCCGGCATATTTACATTTGTTTACAACAGATGTTCATTAATGTGCATTGTCCCTATCAAATAAATAAATAAATAAATAGATAGTATATATATTTTTTACAAGATCAGCTAAATTTTATGTGTATATTTTCAGTGAAATAAAAGGTTGAAGACGGGTTAAACTAGTACAGAACCAGTATATCTCCATCTATTATATGTTAAATTTACTTACTTGAAGACATTGTACCTGATTTTTACAGTCTTAAAAACTTGAAAAACAACTCTAAATTCTAAAGGGTTTGTAGTGGTCCAAAGTTATTCACTATTCCGTGATGGGCAAGCACTTGTCGCAACTCTCAGAGACCAGTGCAGACCTTTGTCATGATGGTAAAGCTAACAACAAGTAGCATGCCAACACACACTTCTATATTATTGGACAGTAAAATGCTTTTTAATTAGACACAGACAGCACACAATAGACTTTATTTTGACCCTAAGAGCTGCATAAACTATATATCTGTATTGTTTGGGGCGATTCAAATTTTGCTCCAATACAAGGGAGTACATGCCCTTTAAGTTATAATGTCGTTTTCTCATTACAACCATACCTCGAGTTGTGTTTTACTTCATTCACACATATGTAATCCCGCACGTTAATATTGCATTATGTAACTCGGTGGAGGATTCACCACCAGCAAGCGGCAAACCCTCCACTAATGTTCCACTGTGGTTTTAATGTCCATACAACGTCACAGTACTCACTTTGATCATTTCAGTGACCCACTTACCATTAACATTTGTCTCATTGTGTTTAGCCTTGGACTGATTTGCACTGCAGTGTCCCAAGACCTCTGCTGGAACTGTAAATTAGTGAATGTTTTTATTTTTTTGCTTGTTTGTTTTATGCTTACTGCTCACCTTTGCTGTGTTTTGAGAGAGCAATTCATAATTCATTGTTTTGAGCTGTAACACACCGTCATCAATGAACATAAATTACTCAGCGGATTGGAGGACTTACGAGTGCATAAGTTTCAGAGGCTCACACTTAGACCACAGTTTATCTGACGATCAGCATAATCTACAAATAAAACTCTCTACTCAGCTTCTCGGCCTCACTGTGACGGTTCTGTTCTTTTATATGGGCCATTTTTCATCGTGCACTGCCCTAGAAACAAACAATACTGAAGCAAAATCGGCCTTTGTGCATTTGAGATGCTATTTTGAGAACTGAGACTCAAACCGGCACAATTTAACTTTCTCGTAACTGTACAGGGGAGGACACTATAAGACTCTGTTGTAAATTAACAGCCAGTATTCCAGTATTTTATTATTGCAGTAGTAAACAGTACTATACCTGAAACTGCAGTGGATTCTGGGAGAAAAACTGCATTACCGGAATTATATGGTAGTATACTGTCAGCTGCAATGGGAAAATGAGCACTACCAAGTGACAACTGAATTTTAATTGTACTACTGTGAATTCTCCTTGTGCATCATGGGAAAGAAACTGCTTTTAAAAAGAGTGGGGAAGTTGGAGTGAAATGTTTCAAAGCAGCCATCTCCATAGCAGGACTTTTAATTCAAAGCTTATTCCTTTTGTTTTATTTTTTGGAGACATTTTATTTCACACATGACCGGTCACATATGTGGAACTGTGGATTTTTTTATGTGAAGTTTTTGACCTGCCTCCACTCAGTCACCACTAGAGCACAGGCAGCAACCTCTATGGGTAAGTTACTTTAAATGTTGAGCTCTGAAATATTACAATCATTTTGTTGTTTAAGCCTTTTTATTTTATTTCCATTTTGCACACTGTATCATGCTTTATATTACCGGTACTTCAGTGAAGAAGAACACATATTGTTGGCAAACATGTGTCCATCCTCCCCTCTGTCTCTCCTCCTGAGGTGGGGGAGCAGACTCTACATGGGCCTGATACAGGGACAGATGTGGCCCCACAAGAGGGAGAGAGACACATGGAGAAGAGTCCAGGTACTTTTAAAGCTCTATCCCCGTCATTATGAAGTATCCCTCAAAATTTTGTTTAAGGGTATTTAAAAAAAAGTACTGGTAGCTTTTAGCACATTTTCACTGTAAGCTAAAGGAAAGCTAACTTTCTGTCAATCCTTATGCCAGTCTGTATCTGCCAATGCAAGAGACTGGGGCAGACTATGATGAGCTGGTAAGAACATATTTATGATGTTTTTAAATGTGCACTATGACTTGTAATAACACAGTTAAAACAGTGCCCTTTCATTTTGTCTGTCTTCAATACTGAGTGTCAGGGGCAGATGATCTGTGGCTATTTGAAACCACACACTGAAGCACAATAGGCTTCTGCTCTTACAACAAACTCCACCGTTGCCTGATGCGGCGCACTCCACATAGTCCAGAGGTAGGTTCTCTCCCACACTTTAAAGTGGCTGATATTGGAATGTCATGTAACCTATTACATGCATATTCTATATTATTAAATATTAAAGTATTAAATAGTAGCACTAATAGTATTAAATAAACTAACAGTATTAAAATAATTTAACTAATTACTTAGTGTCCTGTTCTTGTCTTGTGCATCACAAAGAGGAGCAGCTGCGCAAAAAGGCAGAATAACCTAAAAGACTTCATCTGTAGATCCCATCTCATGTAACTACACATTATCTGTAAGATATTACCAACTGATTTAAATAAATTGATTTTGGTTTGAAATGCCTGGTTCTGTGCATTATTGGTTTGTATTGTTTTTAAATATTTGAACAACTGTTTAACAACTGTAACTTGTAGACGTCCTATTTGCCTGTAATTTACTGTTAATTGACCCAGTTTTACACTACAGGGTTGGGCAGTTTTGACAAAAATGAAAAAAAAATAAATAAATAAAATATATATATATATATATATATATATATATATAATTTATTTTTTTTTTGGTGTATAAAAATCAGAAGATATTTGGGCAAGCACAAAAATGTTAAAACTTGAAATGTATTAGCTGAGGTTTAAGTCTCAGTCCATGAATGGACTGTAGAATCACCCACAAAAGTGATGTAATATCACTTACTTTATACATTTATTTGCAATCATTTGAACATGAGCTTTTATAAACGATATACCTGCTCTTCAAATTTCATTTCATTTTATGGCAAGACACTTTGGTCAGACTACACATGGAGTACTGGTAACTGTGGAGCCGTTAAAATGTATGTCTTAACTTATAGGGCTGGAATGAAAAGCAATTTTCAGAAGATGGGACTAAGTTTGTCGAAAGTATTGAAAATCAGATACTAATCGATACTAACACTAGTGTTGAAACAAGATACTCATTTGAACAAAGCTCGATACTAAACGTCACTTTCACAGGACAGAAATGAACCTTTCCTGACCTTTCCTTACCTAACTTTAGATTGTACAAGACCACCCAGGAAACAAGAAACAAGACTACATGTGGAATCACATTCTACGCAAATGAGACACAATGTAATTTTTACATAGTAAATAAATTCGGGTTTAGTCCATAATTTTGGCCTCAACATTTTTTATCTGCTTTTATTTAACATTTAGCTGTCACTAGTATTGCCTTTTGGATCTAAAGCTTCCCAGAAATCTAATTTGACAGCGCTTAACCTCTTGCTTGTCAAATCAAAATGTAAACTCACAAGCTCATTATAATATGCACTTCACACTCCTGTTGCACTAAAATTGAAATAGTTTCTGATACAGTACACTGACAGTTTCAGAGAGCAGCTCCTCACATTCAGTTGCTTTACTCCTTAGGGCCTTTGAGGAGACGAGTTAATGAGGCTGTGAAAATACCACAAGTACAGACCAGAATGTCGACACCTTCACTGCTCTGTGCCAGCTCCTGTTAACACGGCCCTGACAAAAGACTACTATGGGACTGCGATAGGAACGTGGGTTGTATGAGATCATGTCTGAATGCTCTTTTATGGTATAGTAAACTAAACAATGGCACTACCCAACTTGTAATCGTTTCAGTGTCTTTCAACTTAAAGCCAAAGTGGTGGTATCAAATCTTTTAAAAAAAAACAAAAAAAAAAACAGCATATCTTTAGTATAGTTTGCTTCAATTGGAATCTGAAACATAATTCAAAGGCTAATTGAGAGCAGGTGCTGGGACATTGATTCCCCCCGCTAACAGGGGACCCCAAAGGTTGTCCAGACAAATATGAAAGAAAATTAATTTTGAAGTTAAAGTGGGACTAAACACATGAATCCTGCCCGCAACCCCATTTCAAATAAAGCTAAACTGGGTAGTACGTATAGGAAAAAAGAAGAGTGTGAGGGGAAGAGGGGCGGGGTTTAGAGGTATAAGGAACAGTGTGATTGGTGTGACAGGTATTCACACTTCAAACTCCATCCTTGCAGCCAGGTGTTTGTAATTAGAAACACCAGGATATAATTGGGGCCGTCTTTCGTGATCTCACAAGAAAGCTGCAAATTTACCTAATTTGCACAAAAAATGACTGGAAACAGTGGATAATGGTATTAAAACACCATATACACAGTTTAGTAGTGGAAAAAGTGGATTTAGTGTTAAGTTCTTTTTTAACTTTGCATTATTTACAACAGGCTTTAATGAAACTGCTGCACATTGCATCAAGTTTGTAAAGCTGTAGTGTGTTGTTTTATGTGTCATGGTTTTGTATATATATGGAGGATTGTTGTGTGGATGACGTGGACTTGTGGGCAGAGCATTGGACAGAATCTTACAGCTAACCATAAGGAGGGTTTGAATGTACCATAACCTACTAGTACTATCTGTATTAAGCCCTTTAGACATGACTTTAGGAACAGCTGGCTTAGAATATTCAACAACACGCCATTAAAATAGCTATATTGCATTTATTCAAATAGAGTTATTATTGCCAAATTATGTAAAGCAATTAAAACAAGCGCGTGGTAGACACTCTGCCAGAAAAGTTGATTTACCTTTGGGTAATTTCTGGAGATGTTTTATGAAATATTTAAAAATTTCCTGACATACTTTTAACTCAGATGTGGGTTAGACAAAGGTGCCTTCAGTGTGGCTCCTTTAAGGCCTCCCTTTAGACAGTTTTCCCTGATCTTTGTGTGAGTGTCATTAGATTTGTGCTCTGTCAGACTTTAAATGCTGCTCTTAAACACACAGGAGCTCGTTAAACAGCTGCAATCTCAGAGGAGGTAAAACTGCACCCAGGCGGCAGAGTAATTAGCCCCAAAAACCCACTGTAAAGATGTGGAGGCTCGTCAGAGATAGTCCTTGTAATTAAATCTATCATCTTTATTGCTTCTATACTGTGTGTGTGTGTGTGTGTGTGTGTATATGTATCTCTTCACTTTCGCTACCGACTTTTGAATAAAAAGTCTAACTAAACAAATTTTGAAAAGGCTCAAGTTACCAAAGACTAAAATGCGGCTAAAACTTTACTATGGCTTTTTTGTTTTTAGCCTAATGCTGGGTTTGAGATGACACAACAGTCTAATGGCCAAATAATATTTAAGATGGGGGCAGCTAAAATGAATATTGTTAAAATCTAGATTTTTGTTTTCATTTAGAAAGTCCTAGCGCCACTCACCAACAGAAATGTTCAACAAGAATATTTCTACTGTATATCATTTTAATACAAAAGGGAAAACTCTGCAGAAAACTCCCCCACTCCTTATCTAACTTAGTGCTTAGTGGTTGGAGCATGTCAACTTGAGTTTCCGGCTCAAATTCCTGTTTGTGTTAGCTACTGTCTTGGTGTCCTTAGGCAAGACACTTTGCCATTTGCCATGTATGAGTGAGGTGTGTGAGGAACTGGTGGTGGTCAGAGGGGCAGACAGTATGTTAAGTCTACAACAAGTGCCATATAAATAAAATGCATTATTATTACTTAACTAACTATGGAAACGTGTAGATGTATTTTTTGCCTGTGTAAAGTTGGTACTCAGAATATATACTTGTGCCAAATATATGCTCTGTTTGTCAATATCTCAAACCACAAAATTGCTATTCTGCCCAACTCTTGGACTGCTCACAATAATAACTTTTCTAAGGGAGATTGGCAGTTCTCGTCTGGCTCACTCGTCTGGCTCTCCATTGGTTTACACGCTTTGTTCTGTCTGTTTACATTGAGCTGTGCAGGAGCAGAGCAAATTCCCACTGGACCAAACCATAGAGGAGATAAGAGAAAAGAGCAAGAGGGTGAAGTAAACGGGATTATATTGTGTTGTTTAAAATAAAGGCAAGGCAAGTTTATTTGTATAGCACAATTCGTACACAAGGTAATTCAAAGTGCTTCCAGTCTTGTCTAAAAAAATTTGCAGGTGATTCTTGGATTAGTTTAACAGTTCATATTTCAGTCTTCTCTTGTATGTGTTTGCTCGACCTGTCACGATAATTACTATATCAACTTATGTTTCAGTATATGAAAGGTGGAACCGTATTTTTTGGGGTCAGTATTTATCATGTGTACATTTTCTTTGCACTACTCAGAAATTTTTGGTTATTTTTTGGCTATATGATAAGATTTAAGGAATCAAACTTTATATTAATGACTTCTATGACTCAGTACAGATGCAAACTAAGTACTAATATGTTTTCTTCTGCTTGCGGCTCATGATTTTTTAACAGTGTTGTAGATTTAGAATAGTGTGTGTGGTATAAATCTGGTCTTGGGTTATTGTGTCTGTGGCAGAAAAATTAGTTTCAGTATTATTGTCAGTTTATCGTCTATAACAACCATTGCAATTAAGATTAGATTTGCAAGTAGTCCATAGAATATAGATGAAAAGGCAAAAGACATTTACACATCACAGTGGCCAGGGGGCGTTGAGTGTTCAACACATAGTATTGCCTATCCAAGCCCCAGTGACGCTTCCACATGAAGAGTTTAAATAACCTTTCTCTTTTGTCCTTTAATAAGATACGACTCAGCAGTCACCTCCAGTGTCTCTCTCTAAAACCTTCAAAGCAGGTTAGAAATCTAGGGGTAATAATGGATAATAATGAACTTTAACAGCCACATCAAATCAGTAACATTTGCAGTTTTTTACCATCTGGAAAAAAATGCAAAAATCAAAGATATACTGTCAAAACCAGACTTAGAGAGACTTATCCATGCATTTGTCTCCAGTAAGTTAGACTACTGCAACGTCCTGCTCACTGGTTTGTTCAAAGTACATCGAGAACACTGCTGCTCGGGTCCTGACTAGTACGAGCACATGCGTCCTGTGCTCAGGTCTCTGCACTGGTTCCTGTGGCTCAGAGAATAGACTTTAAAGCAGTTCTGCTTGTGAACAAGTCTCTCCATGGACCAGCACCAAAATACATCTCCGACATGTTAATGTCATATGAACCATCTCACACTCTGAGGACTTCAGGGACCGGCCTCCTGCTGGTGCCCAGAGTCAGGACTAAACATGGGGAATCAGCGTTTCAGTTTTATGCAGCTAAAACCGGAAAAGTCTTCCTGAAGATGTGAAACAGGCCTCTGCCCTGATAATGTTTAAGTCCAGGCTCAAACGGTTCTGTTTAGCTTTGCATATGACAGAGAGGTTTTTATTCTGCACTCTTCTCTTTTAATGTTAATTTTATGATGAATATTTGTGATTTCATTAGTTTTTGATTTGTTGTAATGTGATTTTAATGTCTTTGTTATTCTGCAAAGCATTAATGTGTGTATGAATTGTGTTGTACAATTAAACTTGCTTTGCCTTGCCTAGTCTTGACCGTGTGTATATGTAGGAAGAATACACGAGACATCCAGACGCTATATTTATTTATATAGCTTGAATAAATGCAAGACCGATAATGCCATATTGTGGAACAATCCAGGCCAAAAAATTAAATCATATTAAAATGGTTAATTAAGTTTAACTTACGTTTTTGACGTTCTGAGGCCCCCCCCCTCTTTGCTCCCTGCTCTTAGTCTCCCCCCCTTCAGACCACGATCACAACACTATCAGCATTCATCCCACTAATGAAATTACAGCACATTGCATCAAGTTTCATTTTCATTTATCTTTATTTATAGAGAGAGACAAATGAGAGTACCAGACTCTCTTTTTCACTCCAGTACCAGACTCTCTTTTTCCTATTATAATACAGAACAATACAAACAAAACCAATAACTGCATAGGTCCATTTAAAACATTAAGCTCAGGCGTGATTATAAATGTTTATGACCAGATTATTAAAATGCATTAGTGGCACCAATATATCCAGTTTTGCATGTATTTGAAATGTGTTACATTTTTTGGGAAATAAAATAACCAAATGCTTTTTTTCCCCATTTCAGTTCTTGCACAGCCAGTTTTTTAGATGCAGACAATCAGGAGAGCTTGTATTAAAGGTTCCTGTATCAAAGTTCAACAAAGAAGTGAGATATTCAGGCAGTCTATCGTCGTCGTCTCTCACAAATACATTTTATACAGTGTTGTTCTCGTCTGACAAATAGTAATGGCCAACTTACTTTTTCATAGAGTGAACAGTGATGGGTTTTAAATTCATCGCCTGAAACAAAGGGCTGAGTTAAAGAGTGTATCTAAAGGTTTCAAAGTAGAGGCTGAAGTCTGCATGTTTATTATATTTTCATAACCCAGTATAGAAAGAAAGGTTGCTTGAACAATTTCTTGGACTGGGATACAAGGTTTGTTTCTATAATAAAATTATCTTTTTGATTTTAAACTGTTATATAATTCCAGGATATGTATTTTAAAGGATACATTTTCATCAAGCTAAAACCCAATATATTTATAAGGGGTGACTCTTTCAATCAATATCTGTACTATTTAGTGTTTGTGTGAGTGTGTTTTTTTTTGTGTGTTTGCTTTTTTTCTTTAAAAAAAAGTTTTATTTGCATTCAGTGTTAAAGAAAATTCCCTCAAAAATCTTAAATTAAAATCTTGCTGCAGTTTAAAAATCGCGTGATCAGCTCAAGGGGCACTTGCACACAAAACAGCATTATCTGCATATAGATGTATGAGGTATTCTTGTAAGTTGTAACCACTTGGAATTAATAAATATAGTAAAATGTAGTGGGCCTAAAATTGAGCTTTGGGGCACTTATTTGCTTAAACTTAAATTCTTCGTTTTTTGTTTTTTTTTTGTTTTGTTTTGGGGTTTTTTTAAATGCACCGGCTCCTGCTGCGTGGGTTCTGTTTGAAAGACAATGTGGGAACTGTTCGCATTGTTAATTCAATATTCTACAGATGCTTCAAGAGAATCTTATGATCCACGGAATCAAAAGCTTTAGTTAAATCAATAAACAGAGCTGCACAATCTTGTTTGTCATCAAGAGCTGTGAAAATGTCATTTCAAACTTTTGTGGTTGCAGGGACAGTACAGTGCCCTTTCCTGAAACCTGATTGATCAGACTGCAAAATGGAGCATTTATTTAAACAAATTCTAACTTGATTTGCAACTAACTTCCTTTATGTCAAGGCAAAATATGTGCCGTTTTATTCTCATATAACTGCCATTTGAATTGAGAAGTGAAAAATATGTAATAGAGGTTGAATTAAATATGGGGCAGCTGGTAACAGAAGTTTTGGATCAATTAAGTCTGTGGAGAGGAGTGCATTAAAGACCTCCATGTAAGTGAACGGTCTTAAAGAGAAAATCTGTTATTGGCCAGAGGTTCAGATCAGAACGTATCTGAACATAATCAAGATCAGAAGGATTTATGCATAACATCATAATGGTTTGTGAAGTTGTGTACAGTTTTGTGTCATATTTTTGTATATTTATAGAAACTTGTCATGGGTGATGTAGGCTTGTAGGCTGAGCTTTGGACAGGATCATACTGTAACTGTAAGGAGGGTTTGAATAGGGTTAGGGATAGATTGCAAGAATATACTCAAACATGTATGGATAACCTCTTTGCGTGTTTCTGATATGCAAAGTGGTAGAAAATTCCCAAAAATAAAGTTTGCATAATATTCTAGTGAAACAAATTCGATTTTATTTTTTATGTAATTAGTTGCCTTGACCTGAAAAGTTATATAGTGGCTCCCTTTTTTTTTCTTTCTTCTTAACGCTTAAGCCATTGTGTCAGGTGTCAAACCCATTTAAAGCAGTAAAGATAGCTATCAGTGTATAAACTATGCTAATGATTGGACTCCGCGTCAGTTACCCGCTCATTTCCTGGAAACGATTACACCTCAGCCTCTGTTTTTCTCTCTCTGAAACAAAAACTGCTGCCCCAAGGCTTAAAGCTGCCCCACCAATGAACTTTGACCCTCAGGTAGCCCTGCCTACCCGTCAGTTCCGGCCATAAGTCATATCTAACCTAAGTCCACGCCCATTTCTGACATTACTCCCTCCTTTCTCTTTATAAGTCCATGGGTGAGTCCAATTTCTCAACACCTCGTTCATTCCTAAGATGTACCACCTGACCCATAAAGATGGTTCTTTCTAGTGTTGTCTTGTCAATTTCAGATTGGATTTTCATACTAAGGAATAGACTCGATACTCGGTACTGATTCCGATATCACGATGATGATCATAGAACGTCATTTTCAATTTTAAATCTTTGTGCTTATCATGTACAGTGTCTTTTACTTGTTCTGATACAGCTCAAGATCGTTCTAAAGCTGTTCAGGAAGGGTTCATTTCTGTCCTGTGAACGTGACTTTTAGTATATCTGCTCAAATGCGTCTCTAGTTTTGATACAAGTTTTAGTATCGATTAGTATTTGATTTGATACTTTTGACAACCCTATGTTATGTGATACAAAGGAAAAATCTTGATAGTGATTTTGATACACTAGTTTTATTTTTAAGATAATAGAACGTTACTTTCAACATAGATTAATTGTAATTTCTTCAATCTTACCATGTGGTCTTAGTTCTGAATGGTGTGAACTTTTTTTCAGGTGACTGTTAAAACTACAACTTTTTTCTAATCGGTCACCTCTAGCTAAGGACTATTAAAGATAGACCCGTATAAATAATCTAACGTCAAAACAAGGGCTATGGACTAATGATGCTCTGGCCCGCACCCCGTGAGTTACCCGCAGGTCGGATTTGGCAAAGAAATGATCGATAATAACCTACACAGCGGGGCGGATTGGGTGGGTGTTATAAAAGACTGACCGCCTTTTGTAAATCGGATTGTAAACACACATCATTGTACAGCTTAACAAGTTGAGAGTGTGTCCGTGTAGTCATCACTGTCTCCTCTGTCCACTATCTCTAATTCACCTGTGTCCGCCATCCTCCACATCTGCTCGACGTGTGAAAACATGCAAACTCCCGGTGGATTTTAAATGATTATTAGTCTCTATATAAGCATTATTGCCATTGCCATATTACCAGTTTTGTAGGCCGACTTTTAGAAACTTTTCAGACTGAATCAAAACCGTAGTTGATTATTACATTTCAGCGTGCAGCAGAAAGTCTTTTTTGAGTGATAAGTAGGCCCTTTATCTGCATGTGGAGGGAAGGGACAGTTTTCCCTCCCTGCGCTGCGCTAAGGGGCATTCACTTGGAAACTTCATGCGAACCAACAAAAATCACCCACGGCTAGAACCAATGGTCTGATTTGTATTAGAACTATTCTATAACTACTCAGGAAAAGTACAATTTTTGTCATAGTTTGGGGATTTTATGTGTTTTTTTCAGTATTGATACTCTAGTTTTGTTGTTAGTTTTAGTGTACGGATTAATATGTGAGAAACGATGATTTTGACGACAACATTCTATAGTCCTGTTTTATTGAGTTGCAGCCAAACAATATAATAAGACAAAATATACAATGATAAAATGTAAAATCTTAAGAAAAAAGTATAAATTACAATCGTGAACATATTATCCATTATATAAAATGCGTGTATTCATTTACTCCTTTTTATTTTTTTGCCTGTGAGATTAAATTCAATCAAATTAAAGTTTTAAGTGCCACAATTATTGCTATTACTAACTCTTCATGGAGTCTTATTCTGCATAACACCTCACCTCATAACTGTGTAGTTTAGACCTCTATAAAAATGTTCTTAAATGCATAGGATTCTTGCATTAGTTTATCAGTTTATATTCCAGTCTTCTCTCAAATATGAAGTGTTTAAAATATGCACTCTGTATCTTTTCTAATATACCACTTCAGTATATTGATCAATTACTTTATTTGAAACTATCGTAAGTAACACAATCCCATATTATCGTTACAGCACCTTATCAGGAAACGACTCTCAGAATCTCCACACATCCACAGGGAAAGGATCAAGGACTTGTGAGGAGGCACGTTTTAGAAATGGGATTCACCCAACTGTGCAAGTCCTAACATGTTGGCTAGGAGGGAGGAGTCTAAAAACAGAAACAGGAAAAACTGGAGCGGCCATGAGAGAGAGAGAGAGAGAGAGAGAGAGAGCAAGAAAGAGAGGAAGAGAAGGAGCAGGCAGGACGTGGGAACATTCAATACAGGCTTAAACCATTGCAAGGGACTATGGTGCAGGCGAGGTAAGCACTTTTTAATAGTAAAGAATGAATAACTTAAGTTTGTGAATGAAATCTTTAAGTTGGCAGTTTGCTGATCATGTCAAACGTACTTTAAGGTTATGAAGGCACATGTATTGTTGGTTGTTGTAGAAAGGAAATACTTTTAATAACAGCATTTGCAATTTTAAGCATTAGTTACTAGATTAGACGATATAAGCAGTTTTGAATAGATGCGTTTGGATAAAATATATTGTAAATTTGTCAGATGATCGATTCTAATTGTGGTGTATAGGTTTTCCAGGTTTGGTTGTTAAGAGGGTAGTCATCTAGCTATTCGTTTTTGTAGAACTGAAAGTATTTAGATTGTAGCAGTTGCAATGTTGACTCTAAATCAACTTCCATTTTGGTAGTAATTTAAAATGAACAGTTTGAGGAATAACTTTGGACTGTTTTTCACATATTTAAGACGTGAAAAACCAGCATACACACTTACCTTGTGCATTCATAGCATCCTAATCATTCACCATGATGAGTTTATAAGTGCTTTTCACAACTCTCTGAAGCTAGTGTGCCAACAACTAGCAAGCTAATGTGCACTTCCTGATTTGGATGCAGACAGCATGTAGTAAGACTTATTTTCAACTGCTTATACAATATATCTACTCAGACAAGACACATTTTGCTCCAACACACAGGGAAAAATGTAGTACCGGCCCTTTAAGTGTGTTGTTTTAAATGTCTTCCTTATTGTAATTCAAATGAATGGTTGTTTATACAAAGGAGAGGGCTGTGGTTCGTTTGCCGGCTTTGATCACTATATATGGACATTGAAGTCATGCGGTATGCAGTTTGTAAACTCTAGCATTATCAGATTGTAAAGGCCATTTCCATATAAACTATATTGAGCAAGTAAGAAAGTGTGATAAGAGTTTGAAATGATTTAGAATTGTTTGACTTTAATAGAAGGTATTATTAGAAAGCAGTAGTTAAGATTATTAAAAGGGGCACTATGTAACTTTTCTGGTGGAAGGTCCACTTCCACTTGCTTTCCCTGGGGTGTTAAGGTTAAGTTACAGGTCAGATCTGTGGATAGATGAACCTATGCCCAAACTGTAAGAATGTATGTATTTAAGATATGTTTTGGTAATAAACCTGCAAGCATAACCTATTTTTATGTTAACTGGTCATGAAATGAAAGATTACGCTTCCAATGTCAGTATTACCTTAAATATAACATTTGACTAAGCTTATGACATTTAAAATGTATGATAATTTTAGTCATTTAGCAGTACTTGGACAGTGAGGGATATAATGGAGAATGAATAGTTGACTTGCTTTGCTGAGAGGAGCCTGTCCCGTGTCCAGTTGGCTTCACATCCTTCCTTCCTTTGGGTTTGGTGTGTAGGAAGTCTTTAAAACAGAATGCATTACCACACACAGAATGGAGCATTCAGTGTTTGGCTAAAGTCCCATTTACCTTTAAGACAATGTAATTTCCTTTATTCTTTGATTATCTATTTGGCTGAATCCAGAACTGCATTTTTAAAAACGTGAACAGCAACTATCTGGGAACTGCTACTGTAATGTTCTGGAAGTGTCATCCTGCGTGACTCCATGGAAGTAGAATGTTAAAACCACCAGGTGCAATTACTTCTGTGCTGTACACACGCCTGTAATAAATAGATACATGTAATATACTCTGGAACATTCCAGGTATCTCAGTATAATCAATATATAATATATAATATCTCCATGAAGACAAGTAAGTGCGGTAACCCCAACAGAAAAGTTACCTTTAATCTGACGTAACACACTGAAGTACACCCTGTGGCTGGACCATACCCAGTGTTAAAGGGGCTAAGGGAATATTATGGTCTAGGCCAGTTTATACTCGGGTATGTTATAGTCTAATCCTCTTCATACTCGCCAGGCCAGAGTATACCCCCAATTTTTTACTTTATTTATTTAATTTATTTATTTTTTTATGAAGAACACATAAATTACATGCAATGGAATCACAGAACAAAAGAAAACATAATCAAGCATAATAGTATATCCACATAAAAACAACATTTAAATAATTTAGTATTGAAGCAAATATAAATATCTTACAAAAGCAGAAATAATATTTCAATACTAAACATGTGATTTCTGGCCCAGGACCGTGCATTCCGGATATATTTGGACGTAGGACAGTGTATCCCCGGGTATACTCTAGCCTAGGGCCACGTATCCCGGGTATACTCAAACTATACCCAGGGCTGGTCTGGGAAGGGGCACATGAAACAGATACATAATAGAACAGTGTTAAAAGTTAGTAGCTGTAATAACATGAGTCCCATCCACTCCTGTGGCTCTCGTGTGTGAATAGTCTGTGTTGTTGACACTGGTCCATTCTCTCTCTGACAGATCTCTCCCTAAACCTCCAAGAGCAGAGCCATGAGAGACTGTCGCCATGGAAGTCCTCCTTCAATGAATATATTCACAAGGACTCTCGAGAAAAGATGAACAACAGGACATTTGTGAAAAGTAAGTGATTTTAGGTTTAACAAAAGAAGCCTAACGTTGTAAGATGTAATCGTTAGAGATGGAACGAGACACAACCTCCACTTGACAAGATGAAACATGAAACTGGATCCACTAGAACCAAACAAGACTAGATTTATATTATATTCCTACTAAACTAATTGTGTGGTTCAGTTCACAATTTTGGCTTCACATGTTTTTCATTTCATATTTTTTGCACTGCTTTTTAGAACTGCAGTTTCTCATGTGGTTTCACTCAAAAAGCGAAGCAAAGTTAAAACACTCACTGAATTGACAATATTTACAGTTTAAACAAATTTGATTATATTAGCCTTTCGTGTTGGACAAGCCATGGGCACAAAAACAACAACAAAACAAAAGTCAATAGACAATGGGCAATATACAATAGGCCATTCAGTCACTCCACTCTCACACTCCAAGAGCTACAAAATGGATCCAGTGGTGGCAGTTACCATGAAAAAGAGAACTGATGAAATTCTAATTTTTCAACCAATTCATGGATACTTTCTAGTCCAAGGCACCTACAGATTGCACCTAATCCTACTGCTAAAACACAGACTGAAGAGTACATGTTTGAAAAAAAAAACTATTGCACATTATCACTCAAAAAGTACAAATTAGTTAGCTGGACTATTGCACTAGTATCCATCAATGAATCCACATCACTCCATTAATACACACCGTACACAAAAACTCAAACTCAAACACACCAAATAATGGTAGGCATTGACCAGTAGGAGGAGTGGGTGAGAAAAGTCTCTGTTTTTGAGCCTAGAGCTGCAGTAAATTAATGAATTACTGAATCACGATCTGACAATGTCAACAAAATACTGTCAAAAGGATAATGTCACGATTGGATTATTTTTTTCACCATATTGCTGCTGGAACAGTGAGTTACTGTCGCACAACACTCAGGGACCCATCTCTAGATCTTGAACTTGGCTTGGTCAGGACTACTGTAGTTGGAGGATTTGACCAATTGTGCATGTTTTGGGTTGATGGAGGAAACGCAACCAGACACAGGGAGAACATGCAAACTCCACACAGAAAGGTCTGGGCCTGGAACCTTCTTGTTGTGACATCCCATTACAAATAAACATAACTATACCTTATATTAATGCTCCTACTGTTTTGTGGTACACCTTAGTTACCGTAATATTGCATGGTAACCTTTCAACACAGCAAAAAAGTTACATTTCAAAATAAAAGTTTCATGCCATATTTCTCCATATTTTTGCTATTTTGGTTTTCTGAATAAATTGCCATGTTGAAGTTTTAGCCTGCTGACCTGCTTTTACCTCTTCACAGCTGCAAGTACTGGACAAAACCTCTGCTAAAAATCGCCTGATGCAAAATACACAAGAAGCTTGACAAAATATCTAGCGCTGCCATGGACTACATGCAGAGCAAAGGATTATGGGAGCTGTAGTTTTTTGCACAAAGACGTTTTCTTTATGCCGACCCAATGACTAACAGCGACGCTTGTGGTGTTAGCTCCAGCTTACTCAAAGGCAGGCGTTTCTACTGTCGAGAATGGGCATTGGAGAAGTTGCAATGCTGCCTGGACGCTCGGATAATTACTGGACATTCCCCTGGTGTACTTATAACAGGAAGTCCGGGAGCAGGAAAAACTGCTCTATGCACAGAAACAATATGGCCGACTTCGAAGGCAGGGCTAGCGTCGGGGTTGGCGAGAAGGTGTCTAGCGTATCACTTTTGCCACAGAGACGAGCAGAGCAGTACGATGGTGTGGAGGTTTGTGCTGGCTTTGGTGGAGCAGCTTAGGAACTCGGAGCTACTCGAGACTGGATACAAGGAAAAGCTGAACACTCCAGCTGTGTCGGCCATCTTGGATCCACTGGCCTGTCAGAAAGACCCAGAGGAAGCATTTAAAAGGTGAGTGAAGTTCAACTGACTTAAAATGAATCTTAGTCTGGTAACATGTTTAAAGGCAAGGAGTTATTCGTATTATTTTTACTGAAGTTATAACTAGGGCTAAATGAGAAAAATATCTAATTGTAATGTATTAATTGAAATTCATTACTATTTATGTGGTAAAGTCAACATTCAATTGTGGGATACTAAATCTTTATTTGATGAATTACCAATACCAGACAAAATTGTACAAATATGACTAAACTTGTTGGACGTTTCCTGAACAGTTTTAGAGTGGTCTTGATCTATATCAGAACTAATATAAGACCACATGGTAGTAAAGGTGCACTATGTAACTTTTCTGATGGAGGATACTGTACTAGTTTGGCTCCATGGAGATGTTATTTCTTTGCCGGGAAAATTCCTTAGTAAGACAGTGTCCATCTACCATGTATTTCATTGTGGGTGTTAAAGTACTATTATTTTGTGTTGAAAATGACTGTCTATATGTAATGTAAGCATTTCAATCGTTTTGTCATATTAAAACATGTATTGTCAACCCTTATTATCAAAACTGAGGTATTGTTCATGCCAACACAGTATTGTACACAGTCATTTTTACAGCACTTCTTTGGATAATCTAAAATGATACCACACTTGTAGTTCTTTCTAGGATGCAGATGATGAACCGAGTCTATAATTACAGTGTATGTGTGTATTTTAGCAGAATCTCTGTTTCATGGTTGGGGGATGTGGGTCTGGACAGGTGCATAGAACCAGGACATCCTAAATGAACCTCCTGAGAGCCCAAACTGAGACTGTTGAGTTTGCATTTTACATCAGAACAGAGGAAGCAAGTTTTGATATCTTTAAACAGTAAGCGTCTGTTTGCTATGGGGTTTTTCATGGAGACTTGTTCTGTATTACTTTCACGATCTAGAATTTGACTTGATTTTTGAGTTAGTGTCAGTTATGATGAATATTTGTGAAACCGTGATGTTTTTTCTTACAATAGTGATATAATACAGATATTGTGACATTTAAATCATCTGCATGTAGATAATCTGGAGTTACTTTGCCTGGACATTTCTAGAGCATGGCATCAAACTTGCATATCTTACATATACATTAGATATTTATTCAATTACAGGCTTGAAAATGTATTTGAAAAAAAGTTTATTCTTACTGAGATCGGGGTCGCCTCTCCACAGATCTGACCTGTAACTTGGCCCAGTGGTGTCACCTGCTAATCTCCAGTTTATTGCCATACTGTGGAACATTCCAGGCAAAGCTATAACATCCCCATGGAGATTCTGTAACTAAAACGTTCTAAAGTTTGACAAGATGACCACTAGTTTGCAAATGACTTTCTCAAAAGACTTATTTTGAGCTAGATTGCAATTTGAAATGTTATTTGAGCTTTCAGATTCTTGCAGGGGAGAAAGAGGAGAAATACGGAGTAAAATGGTGTGGGGAAAAAAGGTGTTGAAATTCATCCCTGGTTGGTGTTTGTGTGTGCAGATTTGACCTCAGATCATTCAACAGTTCAACAGTGAAAAGAAAGTGTTGGATAATATTTACATTTTTCAGCAGGAAAAAAAAATAAATCTAACAACACTAATTGGATAGTAGAGTTGTCAAAGTTTCAAAAATCAAATATCAAATAAAGATGGGACGAGATCTCATGCCACAAGATCTCACGAGATGAAACTACCAGAAGACTGAGGGCACGTGGGAAAAGACGAGGTTGGAAAAAGACGTTGGATCCGATTAAGTCTTGTTCTCGTAGACCCCATCTCATGTCTTGTCCTGACTTGTGAAAATTTTGTCTTGTTCTACTCCTATCAATTGATACTAATTTCAGCAAGTATTGATAGTAAAAATTGTCATTCACAGGTCAGAAATGAAACCTTTCCTGAATAGCTTTAGAATGATCTTAAGTATAAGACCACATAGACTAGTATTTGTACTGTTTCATCTGATCTACAGTAAGTTTCAATCATGAATCATACTAAATTTCTCAAGCAGCTCAAGACAAAATGTTGGTTTTGACTGCACAAAATTGCAATTTCAATTAGATTTAAAGTCGCAAATTGCAAAGTCTGAAATGGTGTTGTTGTGAGTTGTTGTTCTGAGCCTTTTTTGAACGACATCAGCTCCCATTGGGCACTGCAGTTTTCTAACGCAGAAATCAGTGGACTTGTTTCTTTTATTAAGTTGTCTTTAGATCAATATTGTCCAAATTATAATCTAATTATCATATAACAATGATCCACATGTGTCATAGATTATAATTATATAGCAGACAGAAGCACATCTTCAATGCTCCTGCATGTGCATACTTTAAAAACAAAAAATGTAATCTCAACCCAAAATAGTTCAGCCCTATTTTAAATTGCCAGTTTTTTGATACTTGATGCCCTGCCTGTTTCTTGTGAACTGTAAAATGAGGTAAGCCACAAAATAAACAAAAAGTGAGAGGGTTTGAACTGGCTCTGCGGGTCCAGTGTTTGGTAAATGTGTTTGTGC
Source organism: Periophthalmus magnuspinnatus (assembly GCF_009829125.3). Taxonomy (NCBI): domain Eukaryota; kingdom Metazoa; phylum Chordata; class Actinopteri; order Gobiiformes; family Gobiidae; genus Periophthalmus; species Periophthalmus magnuspinnatus. The sequence goes on from NC_047146.1 coordinate 20,773,553, forward strand.
TTGTTCAACTGTTTGGAGTCATAACATCAGGAGCTGGTAGATACTTAACACTGTCTATACAGCAGATTAGTGATACTTGATATCCACTACATGTGCAATGCAAGCACTGGTTTATATGAAGTACCAGCAGTTGTTGTAATTGTTAAGGATGTGACAATACAGTTTTCTCAGATAGTGCTGCAAGTATTTTAGTAGTCAACTAGTTGCTGATTATTTCCATTGTACATTGAGAATTCGTAAAACATTCCCAAACAATCAGTGGTTGAAACATGGTGACAGAAGGATTCAGAATGGTGTAATATTGATCAAGTTAAGAAATGTCAAAGTGCGACCTCGTAAATGAGGTGAAGTGCCCGTCAGTGACCAGGGACCCTCACTGTGACCTAGGATCGTGCTTTCCGAAAATGTAAAATTTATATTAAAAAAATGGGAACATTGTTTTTGCATTTGAATAGTAGTATTATTATTATTTATTTGTAATTAAACTAATCACAACTGTCTGGAGCTCGGAACATTTCAAAAAACGCAAAAATCAACAAGATTGGACATGCCAGTGATCTGTATTTAAAATTCTCAATGATAAAACACAATGAGCTTCAATTTTGAGCAAAGAGAAAAAATTACGAAAAATGACCCACGCACCCATTGTTGTGAAACCAGTAGGCCCTACGCCCTGTCGGGGATCAGGCCCAACAAATAACTACACAGGTCCCACTGAACATTAAAAACAGATGCAGGTGTGATTGTAAATGTTCACTAGATTATTAAAACGCATTAGAAGCACCAATGTATCCAGTTTTGTATGTCCTTGAAATGTACTACATTTTTGAGGTTGTTACTTTGCCTGGAATGTTCCACAGTAGGACTTTATACATATTTTTCTAACATATTATTTTATACACATACACATACCTTGAAAGATATGCATTCTTACTGTGAACCGGGTCTATCCATCTATCTCTTTCTCTCTTGTTCTCTACTTTTCTCTCTCTTTCTGCGAAAACACCTGTCATCCTTTCTTCTTTTTCCCTCCCCTCCTCCTCCTCCTCTTCCTCCACCTCTCTCTCTGTAGTTCTCGTCCATCTCTCTCCTCTCTTGTCCAGGAAGTAAAGGTATTTCTGTACTTTCTGGGTCATCTTGTGAATTATTCAGTAACCATGACGACAGGTTCAAGTCTGAATCGAGAAAAATTTCTGGATTCACACCTTTGGCTTTTTTTTTTTTTTTTTCTCCTGGTCTGGGCTCTGGAACAGATGACACTCTCACTCTCTCCATCTGCTTTCAAAGACCATGTGCTTAATACATTTATTTTGTATTAAACCCAAGAACCAAAGGATGTTCAATGGAGAATTTAACCAGCTGCATCTGGGGTCATCTTTTTGTTGTGAGCTGGGCACGAAAATATCTGTCTCATGAAAAAATAGATATATTGTGTACTGTTTTTGGAAAGGAGAATGAAAAAATGCGTTCATTCATAATTTTCCTTATTAAAGAGGGGGTATTTTTTGGAGCGTTCTATCATGTTATCAAAGAAGAAGAAGAAGTTTTGCATGTTTGGGTAATTTTATAATCTCTTCTAGGCCAAATGTAAACCCTCCTTATGATTAGCAGTGTGATATTCACTCTCCCTCCTCTACCATTTATATTCACCCTTTAAAACAAGACCTAGAAAAGCTGGTCCACACATTTATATCAAGTGGCCTGTTCACTGATCTCACAAAGTCCTCCATCAGGCAGCTACAACTGATACAAAATGCTGCTGCTAGGATGGCTGCAAAACAAACAACAAAAAAACCCAAAATAACATCATATTACCCTAGTATTACTCACTGAATCAATTTCAAAATGGTCCACAAATCTCTAAACGGTAGAGTTCCAAAGTATCTGATAGACCTGTTAACTCCTTATGAGCTTCGTCCCTCAGATCAGCTCGGACAGGTCTCCTCGTGGTTCCTCGAGTTCAGACCAAACACGGTCAAGCCATATTTGGTTTCTGTGCATCCCAAATCAGGAATTCTTTACCAGAAAACCAGTGCTTTGAAACAAGGTCTAATATTTCCTTTACTCATAGGTAATATTAAAAAAGACACATCATTTAAATATCGCCTATGAATAATTAATGGAAAGCAAAGCATGAATTGAACCTGATTAATGGCAAAGCTCTCCATGAATGTATGTATTTATTGACTTGAATGTTTTAACGATTCAACTGATGTTTTGCGTTATATGTAAATTATGTAAATTCATATTTTTGCTAACTACCGTATGTGAACTTTTATATTTTGCGAATTTTTGTGATTTTAATTCAGTGTAAAGAACTTTGGGTTGTCTGTGTGCATGAAGAGTGCTCTACAAACATTTCTTTGATTTGATGAACCAAAGCATGACTAATTTGCCTCTAAATCAATAAGTCAAAGTTGCTTCAATGCTGTATACTGCACATCAACGCCACAGGAAGCAACTACAAACCTAATAAAACCATAAAAGGCCGTGTCACTTCCTCTGACTCTAAAATATGGCAATGTCTTTCAATCACATGACTTAACATAACATTTGAAGAACACTTTATGACCTCAGTGCATTCACTCCCCACCCACACAGACCACTGTTAGCTTAGCATTAATCACCATCGTTAAGTAATCAACAGAATTTGATTAGAAATGCCAACTCTGCTCAAGGCAATGCAATCACTTTATTTGAGATGTCGACATTTAAAAGAGCTGTACCTGTTTTTTACTGTCTTTAAAAAAATGTTTAAACTTATAACCAGTTCATTTTAAAGGTTTGCATGGGTCCGAATTATTATTACTCCTAATTATTCACTGCGATGCGTTTGTAACACTTTTCATAACTCGTAGAGACCAGAATAGACGGTGCTGTCCTAGTAATGCTAACAACAACTAACTAAGCTTTCTTGACAGTAAAAAAAATGCTTAATTGCTACAGAAAGTACACATCTCATACAGTTACAGCTCATATTTGTACTGGGGCGAGGCATATTTTGCTCAAATACAAGGGGAAGTTTTGGGTACAGGTCCTTTTAATCAGCCATATTAAAGGTGTCATTTTCTTGGTGGCTGCTTGTTTCCATTAAACTTAACCATCTGATTATTATTGTTAAGTGTCTCAAAAAATCTGTCATATGAGAAAATCACAATATATAAATTGTCATGGATACGGTCAAACATTTTTGTCAATTTTTTGTCAGTTTCATCTACTCCCACTAGTGTTACGATACTAAACTTTCAAACTCGATTTTGATACTAAGGAATAGACTCAATTCTCGCTACCAGTTATGATACCACAATAAAAACAAAACAAACACTTTTTAGATCATAGAATGTCATTACTTTATTTTATATTGCCATGCAGACTTTTATCTTGTGTAATCCCTCAGTCGTTCATGTAGGTTCCATAGTGGTCCATGGGCGTATACTAGTCTATGTGGTCTGGTACTTGTTCTGATACAACTCAAGATCATTCTAAAGCTATTCAGGAAAGGTAAATGTCTTTCTTGTGAATGTGATTTTTTAGTATCGATACCTGCTCAAATGAGTATCAAGTTTCGATACTAGTTTTGGTATCGATTAGTATCTGATATTCAGTACTTTTGACATCTCTACTCTACTTTTTCTAAATAAACTGCAGCTGTTTCCTGTAACGGTGCTGAATAGGGCTGTACAGTATTTCATAAAATTTATTGTAATAGTGCAACAAACTAAATTTATTTCCATAACGCCAAGGCTCTCCATGTTTAAGTTACTTTTATTTTTTTTAAAGTACTTTTTAGCAAAAAATGTATAAAAAATAGACCTAACTCCTCCTACTTAGACTCCTCCTAAACTATAATCATCCACAGTGTAGGATAAAATGTACCTATCTCCATGGAGAATGTTCCGTGTTAAATTTGTATATTGTGTTTTTGACAACATCCCACTAATGAAACTACTGCACATCATCTTCATCAGCTTTGTCAAATTGTTAAGTACAATTCTGTATCATGCTTTTATGGAAAACTGTCGCGTAGGAGCATGAATGGCGTGGGATTGTGGGCTGAGCCTTGGACAGAATCTTACAGCTAACCATAAGGGGGGTTCGAATAGGGCCCGGAGAGATCTCTAAATTAATGAAACATGCATTGATGACATCTAAAAACTCTGCAAGCATTTTTTTGATGAAGGAACAATGTTATAACAAGGTAGAAAGCTCAACAAAGTCCAATACCGTCTTGAAAATATCCCAATAATATCTATGTTACACTGCTTAACAGTCATATCTCATATCACAGTGTTTTCCTATATTATGCAGCCCGAAGATTTAGCCCTTCAAAATATTTTCTTTCACCTCTTCAATTAAGTCTCTGTAGGTTAATAGTGTCATAAATGTGGGGCTGTAGTGAAGTTAGTCATCATGTCTCTTTGTGCGGACATGTTTAGGGGAGGGAGGGGAGCTGCCTAAACACTGAGTCACAGAGGAGCGGTTAGCACTTAGCGGGTAGTTGTGCTGAGCTAGCATAGCCTTGTAAAGAACAATTACTCTGTTTGAAGTTGTGCCAAATGCAAACTCCTCCGAATGTTTAATCTGGTGAGCTTAAATTTCAAACATTAGGTATTATTTTAATAAACAGGTCATCTTAAGAGTCCTAATACCTTCACATTTTATTATTAATTTCTTCTTATTGTAGATCCTTTTGTTTACAGTTTTTCATAAAATAAATATAGATATAGATCTACAGATGGATAGATAGATAGACAGACATGGATGGACAGATGGAGAACCAACCGGACATTGTGGTGGTGGATAAACAACAGAGCAAAGCCGTTATGGAGGACATCGCAGGACCAAGTGATGGGAACATTAGGAAAAATAAAATAGAAACTAGAGAAATACCAGGGACTCAAAGAAAACTGGCCTTAGTCATCGGAGCACTCGGGACAGTGACCCCTAGACTGGAGGGGTGGCCCTGGAAAAAAAATCTCAGGCCAGAAAAGTGCATTACTAGGAACAATAATGTGTGTGTGTGTGTATATATATATATATATATATATATATATATATATATATATATATATATATATATATATATATATATATATGTATTATAGTATATAATATAATACAGTTGAAACCAGAAGGTAAAACAATTATACATAAGTATAAGCACCATGGGAATGTCCAGCCATCACACCGCTCAGGGAGAAGACAGGTTCTGTGTTCCAGAGATGAACGTGCTTTTGGTCTGAAATGTCATATCAACCCAAGAACAAAAGCAAAAGACCTTGTGAAAATGCTGGTTGAAGGTGGTAAGAGTCTGTCATTATCCACAGTGAAACGAGGACTGTATCGACATGAGCTGAAAGGCCACTCAGCAGGAAGAAGCCCTTATTCCTAAAGAAACATAAAAATGACAGATTACATTTTGCAAGTGCACACAGGAACAAAGGCCTTAATTTTTGGAGGCATGTCCTGTGGTCTGATGAAACTAAAATTGAACTGTCATTGACAACATCATCCCAATTGTGAAATACGGTGGTGGTGGTGGTGGTGTAGTTTTGCTGCAAGAGGAACTGGTCACTTCACAAAATAGATGACATCATGACAAAAGAACATTATGTGGAAATACTGAAGGAACATCTCAAGACATCAGCCAGGAAGTTAAAGCTTTGGTGCAAATGGGTCTTCCAAATGGACAATGACCCTAAACATACTGACAAAATAGTTACAAAGTGGTTTAAGAATAACAAAGTTAATGTTTTGAAGTGGCCATTACAAAGACCTGATCTCAAACCTATTGGAAATGTATGGGCAGACCTGAGAAGGCATGTGCGAGCAAGGCGGCCTACAGACTTGGCTCAGTTACATCAGGTCTGTCAGAAGGAATGAGTCTAAATTCTTCCCAACTATTGTGAGAAGCTTGTGGAAGGATATCCAAAACATTTGACCCAAGTCATACAGTTTAAAGGAAGTGTTACCAAATACTAATGAAATGTATGTAAACTTCTGACTATGAAGAAAGTAATGAAAAATTTTCTAAAAATCCTTCTTAATTCTAATTGACCTAAAACAGTAAAAGTTTAGTCTGATTTCATGTCAAACAGTGATCTTTTTATATAGTGTATGTACATTTCTGGTTTCAACTGTGTATATATATATATATATATATATATATATATATATATATATATATATATATATATATGGAAGAAGTAGGGTCAGCATCAGGGTTATACTTTATCTCATTACTCTTTTATATCTCTTCTTTATTTGCCCCTGTGCTCTATTACATTTAATTATAATCGTACTTATGGCAAAAGTTTTTTTTTTTTTTTTTGTTTTTTAAGTTGAATTAATATTTCAATTATATTCAGTTCACATTCAACACGACAATGAAATAAAACTGCATAAATTATGAGAGTCTGTAATGAAGACCCATTTTAGGGATGTCAAAAGTATCAGATACTAATCCATACTAAAACTAGTATGAAATCTAAATTGTCATTTGAGCAAGTATCGATACTAAAGTCACATTCACAGGACAGAAATGAAATGAACATTTTCTGAATAACTTTAGAATGATCTTAAGCTGTACCTGAACAAGTATAAGACCACATTACACAGATATAAAGTACTACTACTTAATGTTGAACATTACATTCTATTGTCTAAATATTTTTTTAATTAACATTGTGGTATCAGAATTGGTATTGAGTATCGAGTATTCCTTAAAGTGGAGTTTATTTTAGTATAGTGCCAACAATAGGCGGCCATAGTGAACACAACTCAGCAGTGGAAGATAAACTTTTTTGAAAGCGACTGGAACAGACTGCAAAACAAATGGTTTTCTCACCTCGTTTTCTTGGCTCTTTTCCAACAAGTGTATTCTAAAAAATGCCTTGGGTGCCTCTGTGTTTGCTTCCTATAGTTAATTCGCTAACTGACTTTGAGCACCCTCTGGTGGTTGTTTAACAGAACACAGCCTCGAGTGACCATTACTACACCTGGAATGCATGGCTCTGTTTACATATAAAAATGGAGTATAAAAGGGCCAATATTAAGCTATTTTCTATGTTCAAATGTTCTTTCGTCATCAAAAACATAGAGTTGCATTTTATTTCATTTGTACATGTTTAAAAAACGACTCCTGCATATTGAGGCTGTGATGTCATATGGCAGCACTACAGGAAGTGCTCCATGGTGCTTTTAAACTCCATATACCTTCACTAGAATAATTTGGATTATTTCAACCCTGGAACTGCCAATCTCTGCTGAACTAAAGGTAAAGATTTGCCTGGAATCAAGAATACATACTTACAACAATGTGAGTCTGGTCCCTGGTGAATTTCCCCCTTTTCAGATGGACGTGATTGACAGATGAGTTAGCCAATCAGGGACATACATGGTCTGTCAGTATCTGCAAAAATAAAGGAAAAAAATATCAAGGGCAGCTTAAAAAAAAAAAAAAGAAAGCAGATTTTTACAGAATCAATTAGCCAAGCACTAAACTCTGTTAATCTGAACTGAGACAAACTTCATTCAATTTGTAAATATATTGAACATGTTAAATAAGAGGTGATAGCTCCTTCTTTTCATATGTGTCACAGAAAATATATATATTATATATTATATATTATATATTATATATATATATATATATATATATATATATAAGTCTGATCACATTTAGCTGCAGTGGAGAGTGTGGGTACCAGACTGATACCAACCTGTATTAATAATTCAAAAAGATATCATTCTGAATTTGCCAGGCAAGTGAAAGGTAGCTGTTAACTTGAAAACTACTGCAACAGAGCATTTTGAGCTTGGGAGATGTAGACAGACTGCTACTGCTACTACTACTACTGCCACTACTACTGTCACTACTACTGATGATGATGATAATGATAATAATAATAATAATAAAAGGGTTATTCAAACAAAACAAATGTAACAAAGCACAACTCTGGGTATGTTTTTAATGAGGGAACTACTACTAATACTAATACTAATGTTTCTTAAAAGTCCCAAGAGTCAGTTTTGACACAGGACGTATTGCATTAGAATTATTCATGTTAAAACAAATTACCCCTCTAAATACCTTCTCTCCTTGTGTCTTTTCAGAGCAGTCCTGGGCCCACTCCTAGAGCTGCCCGCCCCAGCACAGCCCCTGCTTCTGCTGGTGGACGGTCTGGACCATGGAGTGCCCCCTGGAGGGCATGGAGCTCATAGCACCTCCATCGCAGAACTCCTTGCCTCTCACGTGCATCTGCTCCCAGGCTGGCTGCTGCTCGTCTGCTCTATACGGCGACAAAACAAGGCCCTTTGCAAAATGTTCTCAGGTACAAATATCAGGATTTATGAGTATGAAAAACTGACACACAAAAAAGTGGACTAAACATGGACAAATGTAGATTCAGATTACAACATTTAACATAACAGAAGTCAAAAGTTACGTTGCTTTGCCTGGATTGTTCCACAGTGTCCCATTAAATTTATTGACAAAAATGACATATCATTTATTTTTGGACATTTTAAAAGTTACACAGCTCTGAGGGCAGGTTGCTTGGCAACAGCAAAACAGACTCTCACAGCTACACAAATCAAATAATAAACAAAATATCTTATTTGGTAGAATTTGATAATATACTGTATAGTGATTGAAAAAGTACCCTGTTACACATGTTTTTCCTGCTCTTTGGTGGGACATTTGAAGTGTACCAACTAAGCTCCTATAACCTCTACTTTAACTCGTACTTAGCCTTAAATTGACTTCTCTCTTTGGTAATTTCCAGGTTTCCGTCGCATATGCCTGGATGACCTGCGAAAGCCCTCTCCAGTCCATGACGTGCAGCAGTACATTCTTTGTCGTTTGGACCAGGACTCCACATTACGTCGTCAGCTCAGCCCGGACACAGCGGACATGTTGAATCTCCTCCATATCAAGAGCGGGGGCTGCTTCTTGTTCCTCCAGCGTGTTTTGGACGGGGTCGCTGCATCTCTTATCAGTCTACGTGAAATCCGAGACATTCCTGGGACTCTGAATGGACTATATCTATGGCTATGTCAAAGGTTATTCCCACGTGGACATTTTATCTACATTAAACCTATATTAAACATTCTTTTAGCTGCTACGAAACCGCTAACCCCTCAGGAAATATTCACAGCGGTATGGACACAAGATCCTTCACTTTCTTTTCAAGATTTTGAAAACAAACTTCGAACTTTATTTTCTCTTCTAATTGACGGTCCAAATGGCACAAAACTGCTCTTTCATGCCAGCTTTGCCGAATGGCTGTTGGATGTGAAATATTGCACTCAAAAATACTTGTGTAGTCGCAATGAGGGACATACAATGCTAGCTATGGCTTTATCTTTGCAAGGAGCTCATTTGGATTGCCAAAATATTTGTGAATTGGCTACACATTTAGTTAACTCAGGTCAACATAAAGATAACCCATCATTGTTAGCACTTTGGATGCTATATGCGGACGTACCAAGACTTAATGCATCTGCTAGTCTTTATGCTTCAAATTTTGTAAGTGAAGATGTAAAGCATTTGCTAAACATAAGTGGACTTTTGCAATCAGATCATTTAGGCATGGAAAATTTGCAAGAAGAAATCCACAATATTAAAATAACTTTCGAACGGGAATTGTCAGTAAAGAAACTGCTCGAAAGCGGTGTGGCAGTTAACCAGCGTAACTCTACCGACGAAAGAACGTTGCTTGCTAATGCTGCTATCGAAGGCTCTGAAAACATTGTTGATTTTTTGCTAAAACAGGGCGCAGATCCTCTTTTAACAGACCAACAAGGCCAGACTCCACTAACTCTAGCTTCCAGACAGGGACATGTCAAAGTTTTGAAAGTTTTGCTAGACTGGGCTGAGAAACAAGAGAATGAAGTTGCGACTAGAATGATGGAGCAAGTGGACGTTGAAGGCTGGACTGCACTGAGATCTGCGGCATGGGGCGGCCATATTGAAGTGGTAAAGCTGCTGTTAGACGCAGGGGCAGATGTTGACGGTTGCGATGCTGAAGGTAAAACCGCACTGCGAGCTGCCGCATGGGGAGGGCATGAAGAGATTGTCAGGATACTACTCAAATATGGTGCTAATTTTGATAAGGCTGATTGCAATGGGAGGACGCCACTTATTGCGACTGCTTACATGGGACATCAAGAGACTGTTGAAATACTTTTAGATCATGGTGCAGAGGTGAATTTCGCAGATGGAGATGGTAGGACCGCGCTTTCTGTTGCTGCCTTGTGCGTACCAACCGTAGCGGGGGTAAAGGGCTATGGAGAGGTTGTGAGTTTGCTGCTAGAAAGAGGAGCTAATCCAGGGCACAGAGATAAAGATGGAATGACACCATTGTTGCTAGCAGCATATGAAGGAAATGAAGACGTAGTAGAGCTTTTGCTGGAAGCTGGAGCAGACGTGGATGAAACTGCAAGGCAAGATGGCGAATTACAATCTGCCGCAGCTGTTACGCCTCTCCTTGCTGCTGCGGCAATGGGGCATATGAGCACTGTGTCAAAATTGCTTTTTTGGGGTGCGGATGTAGACGCTATTGACAGTGAAGGGAGGACTGCTTTGTGTCTAGCAGCAGCGCAGGGTAGTGTGGAGGTAGTGCGTGCGTTATTGGACCGAGGACTAGATGAGAACCATAAGGATGACTTAGGTTGGACTCCGCTACACGCTGCAGCTTGCGAAGGGCATAAAATCATTTGTGGAGTTTTGATGGAACAAGGGAGCATGGTACGTGTGGGCGAAATGGACATTGAAGGACGAACTGCTTTGATTTTAGCTGCACAAGAGGGTCACGTTTCAACTGTACGCCTACTTTTAGATAGACGCTGCCCCATTGACCACAGGGCATATGATGGGCATTCTGCTTTGAGCGCTGCCCTGCTGGAGGAACAGACAGAAGTGGCAGAGTTGCTTATGCGCCGTGGGGCAGATACAGATGTTCGAGATGCAGAAGGACGCCCCCTGCTGTATTTACTGGTGCTAGAGGGGCGATTAGAAATGTCAACGTTATTGTTGGAGAAAGGGGGAGTGCCACTGGAGTCTAAAGATGCAGAGGGCAGGACTGCGTTGCATGTTGCATGTTGGCAGGGCTCTGTGGAGATGGTGAATTTGTTACTGAAATATTCTGCAAACCCAAATGCCCAGGATTCTGAAGGAAGACCTCCTCTTCACTCCATAGCCTGGACCGGGCACACTCAAGTGGGTCGAAAACTTTTAGAGACCCCTGGTATAGACATAGATCTATGTTGTAACCAAGGAGCTACCGCACTAAGCATAGCAGCGCAAGAGGGAAATGTCAACATTGTGGCTATGCTTTTGGACAAAGGAGCTAACCCAGAGCATGTGGATAAATACAATCGCACTCCAGTGAAAGTAGCAGCTAAACATGGGCATGCTAACATCATCAGATTATTGGAAAGCTATGGTGCTAAACCTTACATCGGACCACGATCTAGAACTGTCTCCCCTATCAAGCCCTCAACTTCCTCGGGTATCCCGCAATACAATGAGGCACAGAATCGTTTGGAGTTAGCTAGTGCGAGTGGTGCTACTTCCTCGTCCTCTTTCTCCTCTCCCGCATCAACAGCTGAACGTTTTCATTCCATGCAAAGTTCACAAACCTCCTCTACTTGTCATTCCCTTGCTACAGTTCAAACTGTCCCAGCTGATAGCATAAGCTTTATCCAACAAATTCAACAGCATTCTCTACCAAGAGCACGTAGTCGGCCTTCAACTTTGCCCCATGGCTCAACACTTGGTAGTCTACACGAAAGCACCAAAAGGAGACTGAAAGATAGTCCTTCTGCTACTTTATGCACTGTTAATGCTATTGTCCACCAATCAGACCAACCCCCAAAAAACATGGATTATCAAAAGATGCACCAAGAAAATATAAGGACGGCTTACACTGGTGGCAAATGGCATTCTGTTATGACTTCTTTAGGTATAATGCCAGGGCAGGACAGTCCTATTGCAAACATAGACAACCCTCCTCCAGTAGGATACCCATATAGAAATGCATGGGATAGCATGACAGAAAAAGACATTAAAACCCCATTGCATTATAGTTTCAGTCCTAATAGTGCCTTCACAGAGGAGCTGACGATTTCAACTAAAGATCCACAGCTGAACCTAAAACAGGCTATAAAACTGCAGTTTGAAGGTCCCACCAGCGCGGTTCTGTACAAGAGGGAGACCCCGCTATGACCATAGCACAGGTGAGCTAAAGGAAAGGCGGGGATAATATAAGAAATAGAGAAAGGTTTTTAATATGTGATAATACTGACCCATTCAGTCTCTGTAATGAAAATGTTTAATGGCTAGGAATTTTAGGAAGAACACATACTATGCAGTCTTGCGGCTTTACTTCTCTTTAAAAACATGCTTTTGGTCATGTTGTGATAAGTGTTTCTCATTTTATTTAAAATAATGTCTGCCTTTGGAAAACTTCCTCTGTTTCCAATGAGGAATTTAGGTGTGGAGCGCCCTCTGCTGTCAACAATGGAAATTAACATTTAGAGAGTAAACAACTGAAGTCCTTTTCCTTCATGAATGCTGTGCTAATTTTGGTATGTGTTCATTGTGAGCACAGTTTGACCACAGAACGAGTCTGGAAACAGTGTATGGCAACTAAATAACCAATATGTGAATCAAGCATTTCTGAGGCTCAAACAGGATGCGACTTTGGATTAATGAAACAAGTGTGAATGAGAGTGAAGCAAAAATACAACTCTAGGAAAGTTTTAGATGAGGCAATATAACATGGTTAAACCTAAAGTACCCAATTGTTTTCTCATAAATTTGTAAATTGTTTTCCACCCAAGAAAGTGTATTGTAAAAGTAAAACTTGGTCACATAAATCAGAGTGCTACTCACAGTTCTTCAAACAAAAAAACATTTGATCTAAATTGTATCGAAGAGCCATTTGCAGTCACTACATGACGCTTTTGCACGAGCGCTGATTGGCTGTGTGAGGGTGGTCAACCCTGCTTCGCTTTTGTGTCTAAAAAAGCTGTTCCAAAAGCTGTATAAGTGGTTGAAAAATCATGCACGTGAATACTAGTGATGTGCCAAGAGGTGAGAGATATGAACTCGTTAGATGGATTTAAATACCTACATCCTCTTTTCAAGAAAATCGGGTACCCCAGCCCTGTTAAAGGAACCAAATGTCAATATAGCTTTTACTGATCACAATTCTAGTGCTGAATTATTCTTTATTATAAAAAAAACACATTAGACATGATGGCCAAATTGTTATAACTGTTACAATTTGGTGTTGTGTTTCTCAAGATGATTATACAATCTGAAAGCAGAATGAGCCCCGCATTTGGGTTGTAACTTTCACTGCTGAAATCCAGTTGGTTTAAAACTAAAAGGCGTCTCTCTGATCTGAATGGTCACTTCCTAAACCCCAGCATCTGCAGACAATCACTGATCAGTGAGTGAATTTTGGAGATTCTGAGCTTTCACGAGGCATGTCTGTACAGTGAGAGTAAGGAGGGAAATCTTTTCTATGTGCAAATTAAGGCATACAAACACAAAACATTAACATATCATTTTCTTTGTGTATTTGAGAATACTTAATAATAGTTAATCGAATTATTAATCAAATTATTCTCAAGAGTAAATATTGAGAAGCAGACTCAACTAATGAGATCCAAACACTTTTGAAAACTATGACAAGCGACTGCAAATTACAAAAACTGACCTTCCAAACATCTCAAATCTACTAATATTTCTCCTTATTTCCTCAGGTGAAGTAAAGGCAGTTTCTACAAAAGAACACTGACATCAAGAAAACCACCAAACTACATTATTTCAGAGCAGTAAATGTTAAGGATAATTTAATTTATGATGTGCTCGGCTCACATATATCCATTATAAGACATTTTCATTAGTTCAATCAAGATGCTCAGCATGATCTCAAATAAAACTAGCTTTTAACTAATTCCCTCAATAATTTTGCAAAGGACTAAAGAAATAGTGGCCTTCTTGTTCAGTCATGTCTAAAATCTACATTTAGTTCTTGTGAAAACACAAAGAACTGGTATGTTACCTGCTACCCAAACTTCGACTAAGTATATTTGTACTATTGTGTAAAAAGACACATTTTCTTGAGCCAAACTTCTTTTCTCAATGTGATCCAGCAGAATACAAATGTAGGTGTAAGAGAGAGTGTTAAAGGTGCACTGCGTAACTTTTCTTATGTAGGGTACGCTGTTGTTTGTCTCCGTTGAGATATTGCTTTGTCTGGATTTTTTCACAGTTTGGAAATTAACTTCCATGAAGTGGATGGGTCCCCCAGGCCAAGTTAAACGTCAGATCTGTGGAGATAGCAAATTGTGGTTGGGATTCAGATTCTTCAATACTTAATGAAGATGTGAGTCTGGAGCAGTGAAACTCCCGAGTTCAGATGAGCGTGATTGACAGGTGGATTAGCCAGTCAGGGACATGCATGGTCCATTTGTATCAAAACAAATATGACTGTTTACAAGGAAAAAAATATATCAATGAGTGAAGCACTAAACAAATATTCTGAGGTGAGAGAAATTTGTATTTAATTTTGTTTGTAAATGACAGCTGACCAATGATCTCTTTCATTTCACATGTGTCAGTGAAATAAATCTGTTTACATGATCATGTTTGATCAGGCTTCAGACACAACTGAATAAAAATACAGAAATATATCATCTGGATTTGTCAGGCAAAAATTGTGAGACATTCCAGGCAAGGCAATAACATGTCTATAGAGACAAGCAGGTGGCAGACCTTTTTAATGGAATTTTGAAGTGTGAAAACTGTTAATTATACAGATCAGACAAAAGAGACGAAGTTAAAGGTGCACTGTGTAACTTTTCTGTTGGAGGTACACTACTGCTTGTCTCCATGGAGTTCTTATTACTTTGCCTTTGTTTTTTAAATGTTTTATTGCAATGGTTTGACTTCTTCACATATCATCTCCATGGAGGCATGCAACCTCCACCAGTAAAGTTGTAGAGTGAACCTTTAAAACTAACCTTGTTCAGCAAGATTGAATCTTGTGATATTTGTAACTTCAGAAACTCACGAGAATCCATCTTTGAATGAACCTGGCTGTTAGGTTAACCAGGTGTGTGCACCAATCAAACAGTAGCATTGAGATTTGAGTGGAAGCCAAAAGCAAAACGCCCAAACTAAAACAAACATGACGACACCGATGGACGTCAATACGGATTATTTTATTTGTGAAAAATGTGTAAGCCCTTGTGGACAGGGAATATGTCTGCTTTTCCCTCAACTGAATTTAATAAAAGTTTGATTTTTCGTCTTGTTTCGCTCTGTGATGCTTTGACCAATCAGATTCAAATAATCATGATGTTCTGCTTTTCCGATCACATTCAGTGAGATTGATAATGTGTCGAACTCAATTCAGAGTGACACACACATCAGTCTGCCATGAGTCAGGTTACTTTAAAACACACACACAAAATGTCACTTTGTTGTTCCTATGAGACAGTATATTGTAAAAATCTGTAATGTGCATCAAGGAATATCCTATGTGTTTTGGAAATTTAAGTCTGCCCTGTGGAGTATTATATTTTTATCCAGTTATTAAAGGCAACTTTTGTGGTCAGTCGGTTGCCACCTCATCTTCTTGCAGATGTTGTTGTGGAATGTTCCACAGTATGGCATAAACATAACCATATCACTTTTTTTTTTTTATTGTGCTTGTTTATTGCCGAATATATATCTTGAAAACATTTAGTCTTAATGTGAGTGTGGACTTGACCTGATGGCATCCCTTATCACCATGCAGACAGATAAGTTTAATGCTATACTGTGAAACATTCTAGGCCAAGCCATCTCCATGGGGACAACCAGGCAATGGACCCTCCACCAGAAAATTTACATATTTTCAACCTTTACAAAATGCTGGATGTCATTTGAGACCTAGCAATACATATTAATACTTCTGAAACTTTAAACTCAGTTTTCTGAGGACTCGAGTGCCTTTGCTTTTCTAAGCCTGTAGCTCATGTACAAATCTGTAATTTAAAGTAGTTTATATTTTTTCATTTTGTTCAATGTTCAGCATGTTTTTGGGTTTAATATAAATTAACATTTAGAGTTTGTGTTCATTAAAGTTGTAATTCCCTTTTTTGTAATTTGTTCTTTTTATATTATTACAGAGACTTTTCATTTAATAGATCCTGACAAGATGAAAAATATAATGCTAATCTGAAACCCAAGGATATTAACCTGTTTAGCTCAATTACACCTTACATCTATGTTATGGCTGTCAATTTAACCAACTTTGACTAAGCAAGACCTGTCACTCAACCAAACCAAAACTACATCAGGACTTTGTTACAATATCACATCTTAGTGTTACGTTATTATGAAAAGAAACGTCACGGTTAAACACTTATTCACGATTACTGAATCATTTTCTTTCATTCACATTCTCTAACACATTACTGTTCCTCTTGAATGTCACCAGCCTTATGAAATCAGCTTTCTGAATGAGAACGTAAAATTAATGTGACATAAATTTAGGTATACTTGTTGGACAATAGATTGAATTTTATATATATATATATATATATATATATATATATATATATATATATATATATATATATATATATATATATATATATATATATATATATATATATATATATATATATATATATATACACATACATACACACGCGCACACACGTACACATAGGGGCTGGGCACACACAAGACATTATTTGGTGTTTAGGAGTTTAACTAAAAGGTCTTTAAGGTGAGGGTGGGGTCTGTTTGAGGATGTGATCTTGGTGTTTGAGATCTTGCTCCAGAACAATGAGTTAAATGTTAAAGATAATTTCATTGTGTTTTTGGGTGGGGTTTTGGCTGAGGTGTCATTTTGTGAACTTTCCATGGAAATAGAAAGTTATAACCTTACTTCAGAACATTCTCCATGGAGAGAAGTCTTATGCAATAGTGTGGAATACACTACAAAAATATCTGTACTTTCAGTCGATTCTACATTTAGTCATAGTTTTAGTTGCTATGGTTACTTTTTATTTCATTTTAATCAACACAAATATAACCACATTCAGTCACAGTCTGCAGCATCTGGGGGGCACTAATTTATCCAGTTTTGCATGTCCTTGAAATGTGTTCCATTTCTGGGATGCTAAATTACGTAGTTTTGTTTTGTTTTTGTTTTTTTGTTTTTTTGTTTTTTTGATTTTGGTTTTCTTATATAAGAATAAGAAAATTATCATTTTGATTTTAAACTGTTTTCATCAAGCCAAAAACCCAAGATATTTATAGGTGGTGACTCTTTCAATCAATGTACCATTTAGTGTATAAAGATTTTTAGCTTTCTCAAATAATGTTTTTAGAAAAAGGATAAATTTAGTTTCCTTTTCATTCAAAAATAATTTAACATTACTGAGGAAATTTTGGACTTTGTTAAAATCTACAGTTTTAAAATTGCATGAGCTCTTGCATACAAAACTGCATCATCTGTATGCAAATGTATGAGGCTTTCTCTTAAATTGCAACCAATGGAATTAATAAATGTAGTAAAAAGTAGAGGGCCCAAAATTGAGCCTTGAGGCACAAAAAAGCTACTACTGCCTGGGTTCTGTTTGAAATATAATTTTGGAACCAACTGTATGGAGCATTATCAAATCCAATATGCTTTAGCCACAGAGGATTTTATGATCTACTGAATCAAAATATTTAGTTAAATAAATAAACATTGCAAGGGCTGAGAAAATGTAATTTCAAACTTTTGTGGTTGCAGTTTGAAATGCAATTGATCAGACTGCAAAATGACTAGAGCATCTATGTACCTCTGCATGGGTGCTCTAGTCCGACACTCCCTTTTCTATACTCTGACCATCATTAAAACAAAACACACATCTACAAACACCTATCCCAGAACCTCTAGATCTGCACCGTTTAAACATAATTTAAAAAGATTCGTTTTTACCCCATCTGAAGCTGATATGTGAACTTGGTGGCAATATGTATTATATTCATTTTAATAATAGGATTTAGTTCATAGTTCACGTTTTAAAGGAGAATGAGAACACTTTTTAGCTGAAATCTTACGCAGTGAAGTTTTAACTGATTCATTGTTCTGCAGCAGGATCTCAAACAGCAAGACCCCACCCTCACCTTTAAGAGGCCTCCTTTTGGACAAACTTCTCACCACCAAAGTCAATAATTGTCATGATAGGCTTACCAATGAGTTCCTACAAATACTCAGTAGTCAGTACAACTCTAGTCTTGCTTAGTCAGTTCAGCACAGAGCATCATGGCTTCTACTCTCAAGTCCCTATTTCATGATAACGACAGATACGACAAGTGCTTCAGGATGTTTAAGCAGCGTTCAAATGAACAATTACAAATGGAAGACTTCATCTGCACTACCCTGTCTGACGAACTGGCCAGGTAACTGCTTTGGTTGAGGCACTGTCCAGAAGTATATGCAAGTATATAAATCTATTCCAAAATCTATTTCTCACCATAACAAACTATTGTTTTTAAGTGTCATGACGTAAATCAAAATGTTACCACCATTAACATTCAGAAATTTGCACCAAATTTACCCAATAATTGTGTACTCAGATTCAACATTGAAATCCAAAAATTAAATAAAAATTTGACTTTTTGTCAAACAGTGACACAACTACTTTCTGAAAAAAAGAAGGTCCAGGCTGTGGCTCAGATGTTCTGCAGGCAATTATTGCAGCACACTCCATTTTCAGTCTGTTAACTGCCTACACTACACTTGGAGGAACTATGAACGCCGAGTGTTTTAAATCTGGGGTCTTGAAGTGTTGATAGGGTCAACACGCTTAATGTCTCCAGATGAGAAGCAGTGTCTGTGACACGATGGAGATGTGTGGCTGCTTGTGTGTGGAAAAAGAGAGAGTTGTGCTCAAGTGCACAATATAGCATTTTCATCATGGGGATGACCTTTGATCCTGAAACTCCCCTCTCCTCAGACAACTCCACTGTGGCCTGATGAAAAAAACACAAGAATTGCTTCCCTTAAGATGTTAAACTCATCAGTCGTAAGTGGAGTTAAGTCTGTTTGAAGAGAGGCAAGAGACCACACTGGTTCTTTCTCATCATTTAGCCATGACAGCATCTGATATGTGCTGTTCCAACGTGTTGGTACCTGGTTGTTTCAGGGCAGGCCGTCCCATCTGTTGCTGCACTTGAGCAAGCTTTTCTTTGGCTGTAGTGCTGGATCTGAAAAATGATACTATTTGTCTAGATTTATGTCTGATGGATGAAAGTTCAGGGATTTCATCACAGGATTTCTTAACTCTTAACTAAATTTTGTTTGTGTGCAATGCAAACTGAGAGTTCTTGTTGGAGAGTTCTTGTTGCTGCAATCATATTTGGTGCTGCGTCGGTCAGAAGACACCTTACTTTATTTGTTATGGCCCAGTCGTCCATTATACCCCATTTGAATTGGGCAAAATTGTCAGCAGTGTGACTTTGTGGAAAGTGTTTCACTCCCAACACAGAGGTACATAACTGCATATTATCATTAAGGTAGTGACATGTAAGAGCCAAATAAGCCTCATGATCAAAGAGGTCCACATGTCAGCTGTACTTCCATTTTCACTCGTTTGAATTTTGCGCATGTTTTTGCGCACCTTTTCTTTGACAGTCTGAAAATGAAACAAAATCAAATCAATATACAGTGCTTGAAAAATCTATTAGACCACCTGTCATTAAAGCAAGAAAACATCCAGCATTATGAAGTTCTCTGCATTTTTGCGATTTTGAAATTCAAAGGAGAGCTGACACACTGGACAGAAATTATTCAGGCATGATATTTGAAAATTTAAAGTTTTGGGTTTTTTTTCTATTTAGGAAGTTAATAACTGTACTTTGCTATAAAAAAAAAAAAAGTTCGGTAATGTGCACATACTAATGGATTAATCATTTCAGAAACATAAAAACTATTTTGGTGATCGCAAGTGCTGTTTACCTATGGTTGCTGTGACATAAACCTTGAATCAGATGGTGGTCTAATGAATTTGTTAAATACTGTACTTCAATTAAATATTACATGATGAGTAACATCAACTACATTTTCTAGACAAACCTTTCTGGTTGGCAAAAAGTGTGATGGGTCAAGGAGGTGAATCAGCTCCCTGAACCCCTCACTCTCCACACTGCTGAGGGGTTGACAGTCCTTTATAATAAAATTCAGGACTGCCTGGTCTAAAACAGTCTTCCTAGATGCTTGATGTTAAAAAATAATAAAACATATATTAATATAGCACCCATGAGGAAGCTGCTCAATGTCTGTATACCTGAGTTCATTCTGGGTGTATTTGGCACCTCCTCATTTTCATGCTTTTCTCTGTAATGCCTGAGCATTGAGGAGGTGCTTTTATTGATATATGATAGCTCTGTCGAGCAGATGTGGCATTTAACCTGCATAAAATGAAATAAATCATTTATACTGAGAGTCACATTGCTGTGCAGGTTTTAGATCAAGTAGAAACAAGGAAATAAAGTTATCTTATTTTCTGTTAAAAGATCAAAATGATCCCACACAGCGGAATGTTTTCTTATTCTCTCCGGCTCCATTTTCTTGATGTAGAAGAGAAAGTGTTTTTTTAATCTTTCGGCGGGTAATTTTCTTCTTCACACAGTGATTCATCCCATTGACAGATGTAGATGCGGTACCTTTTAAACACACTTTGGCGCGTCAGAGACAAGCGAAACAGCGGCTGTATTGGTCACATGACTTTTTCTTCAAGTGATATGTGCATTGATATGGGGCTTCGTTCTAAAAGCTCGACACATGTGTCAGTGTTGCTGGACCCATCACTAAGTTGCTGGTATGGAAGGGCTTGGGACACATGGAATGTACAGTGGATGTGAAGGGAAGGAGGAAGCTGCAGCTGTATGGCCTGTATGGCAGACAGGTTAATGATTTTGTTATTTTGAAGGGACCCAGGAAGTGAGGAGAGAGTTTCCCGGAGTCAGTCTTAAGTGGAATATTTTTGAAAGAAAGCCAGACTGACTGACCTGGTTGATATTTAGGAGCGGGGGTGCGGTACCGGTCTGCTGCTGCCTTGGTCCTAGCCCCAGATTGGAGGAGGGCAGCCTGGTCCTTCCCCAGACTCTGCGGCAGTGTTGGAGGTGGTGATGTACGGATGGTACCGCCAGGTCCTTTTCCTCCGACAGGAGGCTTGGAATGGAGATATACCAGTGGCAGAACTCACCAGGGAATTATACGTGTACTCGATCCATGGTAGGAATGTGCTCCAGACAGAAGGGTTCGCAGATACCACACAGCGTAGCACCGTCTCCAAGTCTTGATTGGCCCGCTTGGTCTGTCTGTTGGTCTGGGGGTGAAAACTGGATGTAAGGCTGACAGATACGCCCAGAAGGAGTGCCAAACTTGGAACATGAGCTGGGTCCCTCAGTCCGAGACTATATCCGATGGAATCCCATGGAGCCGGAATACATGTTGGTTATTTGGTCAGCCATCTCCTTGGCGGTCTGGACCTTTGGTAGGGCAACAAAATGGGCTGCCTTGGAGAAACGGTCAACAATAGTGAGGATGACAGTGTTACCTTGGGACGGCAGGAGACCCATCTCGAAGTCCACTGCTACGTGGGACCACAGTTGCTTCGGGACTGGGAGAGGTTGGAGCAGACCAGCAGGTGACGAGTGGGAGGCTTTACCCCGGCACACACCTGGCACGCTGAGACGTAGGCCCTGGTGTCCTTGTCAACGGTGGGCCACCAGAAATGACGTCTCAAGAGGGAGAGTGTGAGATTGACCCTTGGATGGCAGGCAAACAGAGAGCAATGGACTCATTTCAGTACCTTGGAGCGGACAGAATCTGGAACAAAGAGAGTACCAGGGCCATTACCTGGTTCAGGGTGGTTGCGTTGGGCCTCCTGGACCAGCTCTTCAATTTCCCAGTGGACAGCCGCGACAACACATGTAGGGGGAATGATGGGCTCTGGAGAGGTGGTGGTGTCCTCCTGAGAGAACTGGCGTGAGAGAGCATCCGGTTTGACGTTACGGGATCCCAAGCAATAGGTGAGTATGAAGTTGAATCTGCTCTATATAAGAATAGGGACCAACGGGCTTGACGGGAATTAAGGCGTTTGGCAGATTGAATGTAAGAAAGGTTTTTGTGGTCTGTCCAAACCAGAAAAGGATGCTCCGCCCCCTCCAACCAGTGACGAGCGAGCGACCGCCAGCTGCTCTCGATCCCCCACATCATAGTTGCTTTCCGCTTGGGACAGATGACGAGAGAAAAAGAAAGGGCAGAAATTATGTGAAATCGCCTTGTCAAGGATCATGACAAACGTAACTCTATTTAAAAATCTATTTCTCACCATAACAAACTATTTCTTGTGTCTATGTCTATTTCTATGAAAAAGATACTACCTATGATTTGAAATACATCATTAATCTTCTAATTTATGTGCTAATATGAATTTTATTTTTATTTATCTTTATTTATACAGGGGGGACCCATGAGAGCACTTGGGCTCTCTTTTTCATGGGTGCCCTGTTTAAAATACAACACAAACCGAAAAAACAATCAAAACAAATAAGTCCATAAAAAACATCAATAACAAGTGCAGGTGTGTGTATAAAAGTTTGTTATCATATCATTAAATTGCAATTGTGTCACCAACGTGTCCAGTTTTGGTTTTCCTTGGAGCATATTCCATTTCTGTGACGCAAAACAGCCAAAAGCCCTCTTTCCCATCTCAGTTCTGGTGTGGCTCGTCCTTAGCCTTATGCAGTCATGTGATCTGGTGTTAAATGTTCCGGTATCAATAATTAACAAGCAGGTGAGGTATTCTGGCAGTTTTTGAAGTAGTCCCTTATAGATAAACTTAATGCAGTGCTGTTCTCTTCTAACAGACAGTGATGGCCAACCTACTTTTTCATAGAGCGTACAGTGATGAGTTTCAAATCCATCACCTGTAACAAAGCGAAGGGCGGAGTGAAATAGTGGATCCAATGGTTTCAAAGCAGAGGCTGAAGTCTGCATATACACCACATCCCCATAATCCAGTACAGATAGGAAGGTTGCTTGCACTATTTCTTTTCTGTAACTCATTGGGATACAATATTTGTTTCTGTAATAAAATGATAATTTAGATTTTAAACTGTTACATAATTCTGAGATATGTTTTTTAAAGGACAAGTTTTCATCAAGCCAAAACCCAAGATATTTATAAGTTTTGACTCTTTCAATGGATGTACCATTTAGTGTGTAAAGGTTTGTAGCTTGCATGTTACTGAAATGTTTTTTAGAAAAAATCATATACTTAGTTTTACTTGCATTCAAAAACAGCTTAAGATGAGCAGGTCATGATAGTATGTAATGCCCACCATCAGGGGTTGCTTGACCTCAAGATATAAAAGCTCAAGGCAGACTTTAGATAGCTTCTGGTCTCTTGTATATCACAGTTGAACAAAACTTAGCCCTTGCAGCCAGGTGTTTGTAATCAGAAACACCTGGCTGTAATCAGGGTAAGTCATGTGTGATGTCACCAACTACTGGAAATTGCAGAGACCACTCAAGGCAGCACACACTTAGGCATTTTTCACCATTTACCTAATTAGTACTAAAGCTGCCAAAAAATGTCTAAAAACAGTAGACCATGCTTGTTACGGACCAGTCCTGTTTTGGCCTTGTCTCCACTTGGGCAGATCCACCCACCCCGATCCACCCACCAGTTGAGCGGCACCTGGAGTTGTCCAGCAATCAACTTGGGAATAAAAGCCCGGAGCAGCGCACATCCGCTGCAGCATCTTTTAGTTATTTTGTATTTTATTTTTGTATATCTAGTTGTTTAATTTGTATTTCACTTTTGAAAACCATTTTTGTAAGAATAAATTGACTTTATAATTTTTTGACCACGTCTCCATGCTTTAGTTTTGTTCTACACCCAGTTTTAACATATTTTCATTGCGTGCCACCATGCCTGGACCAAGTGGCACATAACAATGCTAATAATCACATGTTTGTTAAGTTTATTATTATTTTGGGGGGATGTTCTACTGTATAATACACAATATGCACTATGCATTATGTGAGATGTTTTCATTGCCTAGAATGTTCCACAGTATGACATGAAACTTTTAAATATTATATGTTTTGAATTCCATTACAAGTGTTTTATTACTGGGTGCTAGTCATACCTGATGTATTTTAAATATATTATGCCGTATCCGTTTGATGGGGGCCACACTTTGCCTAGAAACTGAACTTATTATTTAATGCAAATAAATAATTTTAGATGGAGTTAGTGCTGTGCAAGGATTCCTCCTTGTTTAAAGTAATTTGTAATACATATTAGTTAAATATTTTTAGGTGTGTGCTATGAAAAATGATCATATCAAAATTCTTCATGTAAATAAATGTTAACTATTGTCAATAAGAAAACTGCTCAAAATCTGCAAAAAAAATTTGCATTTACTCATACCCCAAAACTGTCCCAGACCAGCATCTTGAAGAATTGTAGGC
The DNA here is from genome assembly GCF_009829125.3 of Periophthalmus magnuspinnatus. Classification (NCBI taxonomy): domain Eukaryota; kingdom Metazoa; phylum Chordata; class Actinopteri; order Gobiiformes; family Gobiidae; genus Periophthalmus; species Periophthalmus magnuspinnatus. Next base: position 20,798,104 of record NC_047146.1, read on the forward strand.
TGTAATTATATTTTCTCTCTTAGCATCGGGGACGGGAAATCGATAAATGTCATTGGACTTGGGACTGGAGAAGGTATGAGCTTTTTTAATAGTTTCTTCTGGTTGTTCTGGGACTTTGGTTCTTTTAGATTAGACAGTAGCCTTTGATACGGTTGATCACTGTATTTTACTGTCCCATTTCGAGCAATATGCAGGTTTTAACGACACAGCATTAAACTGGTTCAGATCCTACTTCAGACACATAAGTTTTCTGTACATCTTGGGCCCCACAAGTCAATCTTGGCACCCCAAAATTGCAGAGTTCCACAGGGCTCTGTGTTAGGTCCCGCCCTATTTTCTCTATATATGCTGATGACCTGCAAATACAGGATGTCCTTAAAATCACTTTTATATATATATATATATATATATATATATATATATATATATATATATATATATATATATATATATAATATATATATATATATATATATATATATATATATATATATATATATATATATATATATATATATATATATATATATATATATATATATATATATATATGCATCTGTTTTTTGCTTTAGTTCAGTAATGTCCTGTATATTTGTTTAAAAAACAATATCTTAACATTGTCCCATGGAAAGAAATCCAGACTGGGAACTGTAGAATATCAGAGCTGCTCTGTCTCTAGAGTCTTTTAAATTTTCTCTCAAGACTCTTGAGAGAAAGACTTTCTTTGCTTTGGCTTTTAATACAATTTAAGATTAACTTAATGTATGTTCTGCACAGTTTTGGTATGTTTTTTTTTTTTACAAGTTTTTGTGCATATGAAGTACTTAAACATGTTATAAACATGGTGTCGAAGTAAAATTGACACTGACATGAGCTTATCACATTTATGCTTATGCTCTAACTATGAAGACATTTGATTGGTTTTGCTTTAGAGTGGAACAGTCTTTGAATTGTTTCCGTAGGGGCAGTGCGGGGCAGGCAAGAGCAGACCCAGAGTGTTTCCACTGCATAAAGCAATCCATACTGCCCCGCTTTAGGGATTACTTGCAGACCACAGGAAGTACTATTTTCCTAAGGGGTCTGTGACATAACTAAACAACCAATATGCAAACCGAGCAATTCTGAGACTCAAAGAAAATTACTTTAGATTTGGATGAAACAAAATACAACTCCAGGTATGCTTTTGATGATATAATAACAATCATTTTTTCCCCATGTTGATTCCCTGGGCTGCCAGTAGAGGGCGCCCTACACCAGATTTCAGTATGGGGAGCGCCCAAACTGAAAAATAATGTATGGTTCTTTACAAAGCCATTATTTGAAAGGTGCACAATGTGACATTTATTTATTTTAAGGGCCCAACACTTGCTCGTCTCCAACAAGATGTGATTGCTATATCCAACAGTATAGCACTAAGCATATCTATCTAGTATTTAATTACATGTGTTTTAGTATTCTAAAATTCTTACAGTTAGTAGGGTCGCCTCTCCACAGATCTGACTTATATCTTGACCTGGTGGCATTACCTGCTTGTCTCTATGGGTATAGATAAGTCAATGTGGAATGTGGAACAACACAAAGCAATCAAAAAAATAAGACCAGTAATCGCCATTACTGGGAAAATGGCAGCTCAGTCCAATTGAATGCATTTTGCTACTGCGTCATAAAGGATGTTGTATGGTAATAGTTTTGGTCTTGTTGTTAAACATGTTGAATGGCTACAATCATGATTAGGGATGTCAACATTTTTCAGTTAATCGATAATTGTGATTATTCAGGGATTTTTTTTTTAGAAGCAAAATTAGGTAATTTACATTCAATCTATGCTATCAATATATAAAATTACAAATAATTTAAAACACTTAAAGAACTTTTGTATCTGGCTGACTATGTTACCTCAACTTTACTTTATCACTCAAAAAGTTTGATTTCTTAAAGAAGGTCACACACGTAACATGTTATATAATGGAAATTAAAGAAAATGAAAAAAATTCACTGTTTGTTCATGGTGTCAATCATGAATACTCTGAATTGCTGTTTCTCCTCTCATAGCATAACACTAAAATGTCATATTGTGACATCTCTAACCAGGATTAGTGCCTTGTTTTGATTTTTTTCTTAAGGCAAGAGAACAAAGCCATGGGAACCTAGAGTCCTGGGAACATAAAATCATGTTGTTGTTTTTTATGATGTAGGTAATTATGACATTAAGATTCTCTCCCAGCTGCGCCTGAAGCACCCAGGGGTGATGCTGAATAACGAGGTAGTGGAACCCAGCACAGCGCAGATACAAGCTTACAAAGGTACAGAAACAATACATATCTCAACAATACATGTCTCATTGTCTTTGCAAAGTAGGTAGAGTATGATGCTATGCCACATCTTAAACCCCTCCTTTGCCCTCACGCTCCCTTTTAGTCCTCCAGGTACTACCCAGTTTGAAATGTGACTGTGAGAGGAGTTGAGGTGTTAAATCCCACTTTAAATGTTACAAATGAAATGTAAATATGTGTATTCTTTTAAACTCTGTGCATGGTGCAGAGAGGGTGGCTCAGGTGTCGCACTTGGACCCTGTCAAGTTTGCATGGAACGAGATGACATCCTCTGAGTTTGAGGAGCAGTGGAGACAGAGAAATGTCACCAAGAAGGTCGACTTTATCCATATGATCCAGGTATGTGTGCAATCAGCTCAACTGACACTTTGCAGCTGTCATCAACATGTAATAGGTAGACAAGGTACACTTTTTTTAACCTCGTAGGAATATTTGTTCTCTGCATTCGATGCAGTATTTGATGTGACTATTAAAATGCTTTCACATGCTGCTGGTAAGGAGACTAGGTAAATTACTTAAATATCTTGAAATTTTGTATTTTGTACTTTAATAGCATTGGCTAGCCAAATAATCAAGTTGTAACAATGTGCAGAGATCAATTGTTTCATAGCTTATCTGACCATAAAAAAATGACACTCACACAAAATGAGTCATTAGCCAACAGTTTTTCATGGTCACATTTTTGTTGAAAATCAAACACCTAAAAGGAACCATAAACACTCACAATCTTATGAAAATGTTTTTTTGTTTTTTGTTTTTGTTTTTTTTTTTCCATGAGTTTTCAGACTTAAAACTTTTTTTGGCTGTGTTTTCTAATGTTTGCATTGTGTCACCATGGTAACTGCTGAACATTACGGTATAAACATGCATGCAAACCAACCGTCCATGATGTCACTGCAAATTGTTATCAGCATTACCTGTAGACATGCTCTGTCTGAGGTGTTGTCAGACTTAAATCTGGGCTTTATTTCAACACAATCTGACCCGAAAGAGCTGATTTAGTTGGAACTACGACAGGTGCCTGATGTGTGCTGTTAAAAAAGTTTAACAGCTCCTCAATAGCAGAAAACCTCGCTTACCGATCGAGAACAGCATCCAGTCCATTAAAAATAACTTCCTCTACTCCTGAGTCCAAACGCTATCTTCACTCTTTGTCACGAACTGCTCCGGGACAGAGATGCCTCCTATAACTTGTACAAACATCCACAGTGTCCTTGATCACGTACTTCCTTTGTTTTGTCCGTTTCGTCATGTTTAGAAAGCGAAACAACAGTGGGTAAAATGTGCATTCATTACGCACTGTTGTTGCCACTCAGCTTTGTTTATATACTCGTCATGTTCCATCTGTTTACGGAAAACCATGGCATGTCATACATTGTCGTGTTCCACTGCTCATTGGCTGTAAGGGGCAAAAGTCACTAAATGTGTGTTACGTAATTAGTTGATTCTACAAGGGGGAGACTGGAGCGTAAACTTTCAGTCACCTGTAGCACTGATTTGCTGTCTGGGGCTCCAGTAACCCACAACCCCCGCCTATTGGCCACATTGGTGTCAGTCAGAAGCTAACACATTTGGTTAGCACTGAGGAACAAAGCTGGCGCTGTCAGAAGTTTATTATGCCCGAAATCGACAAAAGAAATGTAAAAAAAGTGATGGAGCAGATTTCACGTTTGGAATATTTTCCTGCAGCAGATTGGACACTGATTTATTTTGTGGACATAATTTCTTGACTGGATTATATTCTCTGGACCGGTACGGAAAAAATGAGGCCAACTTTCTGGGAATATGTTGATGTTCAAATCCAAATCAAGTCCAAATCCAAATTTTTGGCTTTTCTGTAAAAACGTCTTTCCTGTCTGCACTGTGGTGATTGCAGGTGAAAATGGTTTGCATATTCAGAAAGACGAGTGTTGTAGCTTTTGATGTGTAGATTGTTTGTGTGGGTGACACAGAAGTATATGTACATTGCTGTAGAGTTGTAAAGTAGGGGCAACGGAACGTTAACAGCTTAATAATTATTGTGATAACATCGTTAATCATGATTATTTTGGTCACAGTAATCGTGGGTCTAAATTTTAATATCGTCTCATCTCTAATCTGCATCCACAGGTGCTGTACTACATCGAGGATCCTGGCCCTACCATCAGATTCTATCAGAGCCTCCTGAAGAAGAATGGCAAACTCATGATCACTTTACAGTCAGGTAAGAAGACATGGAATGATGGAATATCACGATCTCTCTACACAGGGGTGGAATGCATTGACACATTGATGAGTTCATATGCATGTTCCACAATTTTTAGTACTTCGAGATTATCGGACAATAAAACACTTAATAATGAGATGCAGACCACATATTTGCCATGTTCCAACTGAACAACTCCGCCTGCTTCGGAAGTAGATAAGCCGCCGCGGCTGCCATACTGGTAAACCAGCCTAGAGTGACCTCGCACACTTGTGAGTGTGACAATAACAAAGATGTGAAATTATATATTTTGATAATTTTACATATAAGTTACATATAAGTATAAGTATATATATATATATATATATATATATATATATATATATATATATATATATATATATATATATATATATATATATATATATATACACACACATATATATATACACACACACATATATACGCACATATATACATATATATATATATGTGTGTGAGTACATGGAGTTGTTAGAACAATTAAGTGTTCAATTTGTTTTCATATTGTTCAACAGTATTTTGCACAGCTGCACACGCCTTATTTGTAAATAAATTAAGCTGTTTGCTGAATACCTTTTCATTTCTCAAATGGCAAATATTTGCTAGTAGGCTAATAATAGCCTCATCATAATAACATAGTTATTGAATTTATGAGTAGGAATCATAATAACCCCCTTCGAGGGATAGCTCTAATTTCCATCAGTTTATTGTCCCCCTCTAGACCAAACCCCTGGATCCACAGATTATAATTATATAGCAAACACAAGCACAATAGGTCTTCTTTAAGCAAGCATGGATCAAGCAGGGATGAAGGGGAGGTGGGGAGCTGGGGAATGAAGGTTGATTGTGGAGAAAATACATTGAGTTGTGAATGTGATTTTTTTGTTGACTGTTTCAGGTGAAGGTGACAGGTCAAACAAGTGGAGAGAGTTGGGCTTCTCAAATGAATTTAAGTGGCATAAACTTGAGGACATAACGAAGCTGCTGGATGAAGCTGGAATCCCGTACCAGTGCTATGGCGTGTGTTCTGATTTGGACATCACCGAGTGCTTCACTGAAGGAGACGAGACCGGAGAGATGATTCTAGACTTCATCACTCAGACTGTGAACTTTAGCAAGACGGCCCCATCTGAGCTCAGAGAGAGGGTACTGAGTTTTATGCGAGACCCTAAGTACAGTGTGGTGAAAGATGGAAGAATTCTGTCCTGTGAAAAACATTGGATAATTATCCTGGGAGTACACAATTAATGTGTGATGGTACTGGTTTCTAAGTCTATCAAGCTATATATATATATATATATATATATATATATATATATATATATATATATATATATATATATATATATATATATATATATATATATATATATATAAAATTAGACGGCTTCACCAATCACCCTAAAGCAGGATTTCCCCACAAAATAACTATTCTATATGTACTTTATTGTTAATGAACATGAGCTGCAATAAATAAATGAAAACAATAACTTGCACTTTTTTTCATAGTTCGGCAGGGGGTGCACTTATACTCAGATGCGACTTACATGTGAAATTATTCACAAAATTAGAATTTCACATTTTCGTTACTGTCACACTGACAACTGCGCGAGGGGACTCTAGGCTTGTGTACCAGTAAGGCAGCCATTGACTTCCAGAGTGGCGCTTCATCTACTTCAGAAACAAGCGGAGTTCTTTAGAAGTAACACAGAGGATGAAGAATTCAATGGATTTAGTGATTTGGAGTGAGACTGAGAGTAAACTTGTTAACTTGTTTTTTATGCTTTAGTTATCTAATTAACTGTTAATATCTTACGTTAACATACATACCAGACACATATTTATTTTGTCTATACTTCATGTACATGTTTACATATGTGTCATGTAACAGTTGATTATACTTGTTACAGTTCACTTTTTTGACCACTAGATGGCGCTGTTGGGTTTGTAATACCTGTAAGAAAATTTACTTGACTCGTTTTCTTTTATACATTTCATATTTTATTTAATTTAGTTTTTCCTTTATTTATTTCCCCTTAATTTATAAGCTTAAAGGTGATTATTTTTCATTTGGAACAATATTGTAAATGTTTAGTTTATCATAAGTCTAGTTAAAGGTCACGAAAACTACTTCCTGTTTTCCGGTTCAGCCTATTCCGCTAATATTAAGTCTTACCCAACAGCACTATTTAAGAAACAACTGAAGTAAAATATAAAGAAAATATAAAGTTTTCAGTTCACCGTTTTGTTTATTAGCAGGCCAAAGTGGTCTGTATATTTTCCATTTGTTCATATGCAATTTTGTATGTACATGTACTATGAGCCAGAGCTTATGTTATATTTAATGTGTTTGCTAGTTCTATGGTGTGAATGAACTGTGATGAAGAAGTAAGACAACAGCAAGCATCAGTGAAAATAACTCTCTTGTCTCTCGTGTTTGTGGACAAGCTGGCATATGTTATGTTAGCGTAGCGTATCTGATTAACTGTTAATATCTTACATAAACAAACCAGACACATATTGAGTTTGGTGTCTATGTGTTAAGTTAAGTTTAGTCCTGATTAGGGATGTCAAGATCATTAGTTTAAAAACTAAAATCATGAGTTTTAAGGGCACAATATAATTGTAATATCTAAATTAAAAAATTAAATTTAAAAAAAGGGACAACTTTAGAAGCTAAATAAAGTCTTTTAAAATTCAATCTATTGTCCAAAAAGTATACCTAAGAGTACCCTAGAGTCATTTTTTACCTGGCTGTTTATGTATATTAATTTTACATTCTCATTCAGAAAGTTTGATTTCATAAAGCTGGTCACATACAGTACAAGAGGAATAGTGATGAATGGCAATGTGAATGAAAACATTTAATGATTTCACTGCTCATGGTGTCAGTCCCTGTCGATAATGGGCCACCAGAAATGTCATTTTAAGAGGGAAAGTGTTCGATTGATCCCCAGATGGCAGGTGAATCGTGAGCAATGAACCCACTCAAGTACCTTGGAGCGAATCGGATCTGGAACAAAGAGAGTACGGGGCGGCCATTACGTGGGTCAGGCTGGTTGCGTTGAGCCTCCCAGACCAGGTCTCCAATCTCTCAGTGAACAGCAGCGACCACACGTGTGTGGGATGATATATTCGAGAGGGGTAGGAATGTCCTCCTGGGAGAACTGGCGCGAAAGTGAACCGGGCTTGATATTGCGAGATCCTGGATGATACATGAGGATGAAATTAAATCTACTGAAAAAGAGTTACCAATGGGCTTGCCGGGAATTCAAAGGTTTTGCTGACAGTATGTAAGCTAAGTTTTTGTGATCAGTCCAAACCAAGAAAGGATGCACCGCCCCCTCCAAACAGTGATGCCATTCTTTCAGGGCAAGCTTAACTGCCGGTAATTTCCTATCTCCCACATCATAGTTGCTCTCTGCTGGTGTAAGGTAACATCAGAAAAAGCATAGGGATATAACCGATTTTGTGGGTCAAACCTTTGAGAGGGAATGGTTCCGACGCCCGTTTCTGAGGCATCCACTTCTACAACGGACAGGCGAGAGGGATCGGGCTGACGCAGCCCGGGGTAGAGGTGAATAGGGTCTTTAGTTTCTCTAAGACAGACTGGGCTTCTGGGGTCCAGCAGAACTGTTTGGAGTGAGAGGTGAGTTTAGTGAGGGGGCCACAACACAGCTAAAGTCTCTGATAAAGCGTCAGTAGAAGTTATCAAAGCCAATAAACCTTTGTAACTGTTTCCTGTTGTTGGGTGTAGACCACTCAGTTACCACCTTAATTTTCTCCGAGTTGGCTTTCACCTGTCCGCACCCCACAATGAACCCCAGAAAACTGGCCTTATCCGCGTGGAAGCCGCACTTCACGTAGAGTTTGTGTATAGACAGTGTTGTGTGTAGTGTAGACAGTTCGCATGGCAAAAGGGACCCCACTCAGACATCTTCCCCCTAGCTCAGCCAATTATGGGTTGTGAGTTACAAGCCAGGGGTGACCCAGAATGAGCAGCATAGTGGGAGCAGAAATGACATAGAACCACCTGGTTTCATGGTGATTACCGGCCAAGACTAAGGTAACAGGCTTGGTAATATATATGTTACCCTGGCCAATTCAGAGCTAGGGCTGTGAGTGGTTGCTTCAGTGGCTCCAACCTTACCCCAGACTGTTCGGCCACCTGCTGGTCCAGGAAGTCTTCCTCCGCTCCAGAGTCAATAAGGGCCAAAACGGGTAGGGTAACACAGAAGGTACTGTCGAGCTGAAATCTATTATGCTTCTTCTCTAGGATGTGTTGCTGATCCACCAGTACTCTCAGTCCTACTAATAGGCGTTCCCTTTTAGCCAAACCGGGCAAGTTGTGAGAAAATACCCATGCCTCCCACAATACAGGCACTCACAGACGCTCCTCTGCAGTCAGGTGTGCTCGACCCAGCTACATTGGCTCCTCTGGTGGAGGTGACGCGGAAGGCGGTGAATTTGCCGTGGAAGGGCAGGACACCAGTCCCTTCACAAAGACAGCCTTTAAAGCGCTGTCAGTCCAATCTACCTCTGGTGCCAGTGTCCAAAAGTTGATGGTGTAATCAGCCACGTACCTGGGACCTTGAACAAGACTTAATAATCGGAGAGATGCATCAGCTTGATAGTGTGAGTGATCAAAAACAAGTTTAAATTCTCCCACAAACCCATCAAAAGCCACGCTGTCTAGCGTGGTGTTACAACATTTTTCCTCCACCCACTGGAGTGCTCTCCCCCTCAACGAGCCATGCATGTACTGTATCTTGGGAGCGTCTGATGTAAAACAGGCTGGATGTCGTTGAAACATAGAGGAGCATTGAAACAGAAAGCCACGGCAGAGGCTGGGCTGACCTGAATATGGGTCTGGAATGGTGCCTCTCGATTCTGTAGAAAGCTGAAGGCGGGAAGGTGAGCAGAGGTGAAACCTGGTTGGAGAGCTGGAGACTGGAGCAGCAGACTTCCTGGGTCAGGGTATGATTGCATTCGAGCAGGGTCCAGATAGTCTGTTCATGCCGATAATGACTGTGACGCAAAAATGCCTGGTATAGCGTTGGGTCCAGGTGCGAATCTGATTGGTCGATGTTGGCCAGATCGTTCTATCGTAACGACTGACAGGGGGACCAAAGATTCAGACTTGGGTGGAACATTTGAACAGAGTTTATTTACAGTCACAATAATATGAATGATGGTAGATGGAGCAGACAGTTGAAAGCAGGGTTGTATGCAGTACAAGCGGGGGTCAGAGACGAGGAAGTCTGTACCAGTTGAGATGAACGGGGTTGGAGGATGACATGGCCGTACCGGTCGTGGAGAGCTGGGTCGAAGGCAGAGGCACTGTGCAGGTTCAGGGAGCGGGATCTGGCGAAGAACAAAAGATATCCAACTGAGAAGAGACCACATCAGTCCTGTACTGAAATATCTGCACTGGCTTCCTGTCGAGCTTAGAATCAAATTCAAAGTGCTCCTCCTGACATACAAAGCCCTAAACGGTATGGCCCCATCCTATCTGCAAGATGCTATTGTCCCGTACCAGCCAAACAGAGCACTCCGCTCTCAGAATGCAGGACTATTAGTGGTTCCTAGAGTGTCCAAAAGTACAGTGGGAGGGAGAGCATTCAGTTACCAAGCTCCTGTGCTATGGAATCAACTCCCTGCTGATGTTAAACAGGCCCCCACAGTCTCTGTATTTAAGACCAGGCTTAAAACCTTCCTCTTCGGTATAGCATATGACCAGGTTACATAGTGAGGGAGTTAGGGACATTAAAACCCGGGATAAGACAGGCTGCAGTAGGAGATAACTAGCTGGGGGAAGTATGGCAACCTGAGCACTATCCTCTACTTTGTCCTATTTTCTCATCAGCAATGCTATTCACATGTTGTCCCCTGTCCCACTCCCCCTGTGGAGTGTATCTCTTTCAGATGCCCCGATGACAGCTGGACCCTCCCCTTCTCCCCGCCTGGCCCTTCTCCTCGCCCGGCTCTCCTCCTCCTTGTCTGGTCTTCCTCCTCCTCACCTGGCCGATTTTTCTTGTTTTGTCTGGTTTTCCCTGTTGTTTTGTTTTTGTGTGTATATCACGGTGGCTGAGTGGCAACACTCATGCCTCACAGCAAGAGGGTTTGGTTCGATCCCCGGGTCGCCAGGCCTTTCTGTGTGGAGTTTTTCATGTTTCTCTCCATGTCTGGATGGGTTACCTCCGGGTACTCCGGTTTCCCCCATCAACCAAAATATGAACGCCCTTCGAGACAACTGTTGTTGTGATTTTGGGCGTTACAAAAATAAATGAATTGAATTGAATTGAGTACAAAAATCATAAATGTAAAACAAGGCATACCCAAGCTGAGTTATACCACTGAGGATACAATCGATCTGGTGCTGACCGTCAGGTCCTCGGTCCCTTTGCCCTTCCCAGGTGCGGCTTGATTATGGATCGGTTGTAGGTGTGCATGGGAGGAGCCCAAATCTCCATCCAGTTCCAGGCTCCGGCACAGAAGGGAGGAGGGAAAAACAGCACCAAAACACAGAGCAGAGGGTCATGACACAATGAGATTATGACAGGGCCGGATTGGCCAATAAAATTTCAGATTGCAGTGGAGTTAAAGTGGAACTGAACACTAAATAAATATGTTTTGGGGTTTTTTTGCTACTAAATTGTGTACATGGTGTTTGAATAACATAGTGTTTCTATTCATTGTTTGTCTGTTGTTTGTTTACCTTAAGTGGCCACTGTGCATTTCAAAGCAGAGTGGCTTTTGTTTCACACCCATATGATAATGAACTTTTACACTTAGACAGGTAGAACAACAGCGAGTTTCCTGTGGGATGGAGACAGAGCCTTCACACATGTTAATGTCTGGTCTGGGTCTGGCAGACTCAGATCAAATGCTTTTAAAGACACAACATGACTATACTTAAATTTAAAAAATCACAATGATTATTTGTGATTATTTATGTTTTGATTTGTGTGATTTTAATGTCCTTCTTAATATGTAAAGCACTTTGAATTATTTTGTGTATGAATTGTGCGATACAAATAAACTTGCCTCGCCAATTCCAGAATGTTATTTCAGAATGTTATTTCAGAATGTTGTTCCAGAATGTTATTTCAGAATGTTATTTCAGAATGTTATTTCAGAATGTTATTCCAGAATGTTATTTAAGAATGTTATTTCAGAATGTTATTCCAGAATGTTATTCCAGAATGTTATTCCAGAATGTTATTTCAGAATGTTATTCCAGAACATTATTTCAGAATGTTATTTCAGAATGTTATTCCAGAATGTTATTTCAGAACGTTATTCCAGAATGTTATTTCAGAACGTTATTCCAGAACGTTATTTCAGAACGTTATTCCAGAACGTTATTTCAGAACGTTATTTCAGAATGTTATTCCAGAACGTTATTTCAGAATGTTATTCCAGAACGTTATTCCAGAACGTTATTCCAGAATGTTATTTCAGAACGTTATTTCAGAATGTTATTCCAGAATGTTATTTCAGAATGTTATTCCAGAATGTTATTTCAGAATGTTATTCCAGAATGTTATTTAAGAATGTTATTCCAGAATGTTATTTCAGAATGTTATTTCAGAATGTTATTCCAGAATGTTATTTCAGAATGTTATTCCAGAATGTTATTTAAGAATGTTATTTCAGAATGTTATTTCAGAATGTTATTCCAGAATGTTATTTCAGAATGTTATTCCAGAATGTTATTCCAGAATGTTATTCCAGAATGTTAGAGAGACTGTGTGTGCCCCACGTACAAAAAACACAAATAAAACACCCCTAAACTCTGACAAGGAAGCTGTCAGATCTCATAAATTAATAAAGATAAATAAATTTGCTGCAAATAAACAAAATGATAAGTGTGTAAAATGTGGACTGCTAAACATCAGGCCTCTTTCCTCAAAATCCCTTTTAATAAATGAACTAATTGGCGACCTTAATATTGATCTGCTAGCCCTAACTGAAACATGGCTTCGGGAAAATGATTATGTTAGGCGAAACGAATCTACACCATGAAGTCACATGAACTTTCAGAGTGCCCGGAGCACAGGTGGAGGTGGTGGTGTGGCCGTCATCTCTCATTCCAGTCTAATTCTCAGCCCCAAACCCAACTATACATACCTCTCCTTTGAAAGCCTTGCACTCTCCATTACGTGCCCCAATTGGAAAAACCAAAAAGCTGTTATATTTATAATAATTTATCGACCTCCTGGTCCATATGCCGAGTTCTTGACAGAGTTTTCTGATTTCATTTCAAGTTTAGCTTTGAATTGGGAAAGGATTGTTATAGTTGGAGATTTCAACATACATGTTGATAACGGCAGTGATTGCCTCAGTAATGCTTTTGGCGCGCTCCTGGATGGGATCAGTTTCACCCAGAGTGTGAATAAGCCAACTCACTGTCACAATCACACTATAGATCTCTATCTAACCTATGGTATTGAGATTAATGATCTAATTGTCCTTCCTCAAAACCCTATACTCTCTGACCATTTCTTAAATACCTTTCAATTCATACTAAAAGACTATCCAGCCCTGCAGAAAAAAAACTATAATGAAAAGAACATTATCAGATAAATCGGTTACAGAGTTTAAAGAAATTATTGAGCCATTACTAAAAAATATGTCATGTGACAATGAGAATAATTTTAATTCAATTGTCACTGATCAATTGGTTGACAGAACAATGCTCACCTTAAAATCTGCTCTCAATGTTGTAGCTCCGCTAAAACAGAAAAGCATTAAACCAAGACCTCCGGCTCCATGGTACACGTTACAGCTCAGGACACTCAACCAACATGTGAGACGCACAGAGAAGGAAGGAATTGGCTTAGATACTGAACAGCTAGAATATCTCACCCTTTTATGTTTCGAAAAAGTATATGGTAATATTAAAAACAATTATATTCTTAAAAATATCTTCAAATCTCTTAGTGCTATCCGTAAACACTTCAGTATTGACAAATATTCATTTTCAGCACCCATTGCTAACAATCCAGATTTCCAACTCACCTGTACTGATTCCGGCTTTAGAGAATGGAGGAAAGCAGGCATCACAAAAATATTAGATCTCTATGTAGATGATTCTATAAAGTCATTTCAGCAATTAAAAAATGAATTTAATCTCTCACAAGCCCACTTCTTTCGATATTTGCAAATTAGAAGTTATGTCAATTCTATTACATACTACAAAAATGATATAAAAAATAGTATCTTAGATAATATTCTCATAAAAGCTGTTGCATTAAAAGATAAAATTATAACAAATATATATGACCATATTAATATGAATACAGGTGTTGTTATTAATATTAAACAAAGTTGGGAATATGACTTTGGTGTCAAACTGGATGACCGGCAGTGGATCAAAGTACTAACCAGAGTTTGTCCGCGCCCTGGGAGATGTTATTGCCATGAGTGTATATAACTGTGTCATCAGCGTACATTAGTATGTGGACTTCGTTGCAAACGGAGGGAAGATCATTAATGTATAGTGAAAATAACAGTGGCGCTAATGTGGACCCTTGGGGAAGACCGGTGGACAAAGTCAGTGCTGAAGATTGTTGAGACTGAATGCGGACACGTTTAGAGGTGTTGTGGTGTTCAGATGTGTGGTGATTTGATTTGCTACTAGTTTTTCCGCAATTTTTGAAATTGTTGGCAGAATACTGATGGGCCTGTAGTTGGCCATGGACTGTGGAGCTCCACTTTTGAATATGGGAATTACAACTGAGGATTTCCACAAACTAGGAAAACTACACTGGGAGATGGATAGATTGACGAGTTTGGTGACAGGTCGTGTGAGGGGTGAGGATATGTCCTTGAGCATAACTGCATTCATGCCAAAAACGTCTTTACATCTGGATGATCTGAGTGCATTGATAGTCCGAGATACGTCTTTTTCTGTGATGGGTTTTAAACAGAGAACTGGTTAGTTGGAGTCCACTGTGTGTGTCTTTGGATTTGCAGTCACAAAACATTTAGCTATGTTGGCTACAGATTCAATAAAGTAAGAATTAAAGGCTTCGGCTATAATAGGGGGGTCAATTGTAAGTCGGTCATTTATTTTGATTTCCATGTTTTTATTCTCTTTTATGCACTGTCCTGTTATTTTCTTTAGTTGATCCATATCAGTTTTGAGTTTCCATTTGCTTTGTTGATTATACTGAGAAAGAAATTCGCTTTTGCTGTCCTTAATGCTCTTACTACTTTGTTTCTTAACATGACAAAGAGAAATCGATCATGAGTGGCTCTTGTTTTTAGTGCTTTTTTGAGGGCATGGTCACGTTCTTTCATGAGATTTATTATATATGTATTTATCCAGGGAGTAGTGTTTTTATATTGTTTGAATCAAATTTTTTGATTGTAGTCACCTATGGTTTTCTGAAGGGTATTTTGAAATGTAATGCTGTCCTTTTCACCATCAATGCTGGACAGCACGCCATCCCAGTTTAATTGGTGAGCTGACGCAATAAAGTCTCAATATTTATTTTTGGGTATCCCAGTGGTTTCGCCTGACTTAGCAGATGGATGGAAGCGCCTTTTGGTAAGTTTCCTGGTGTCGTAACGGTGCGGATAGGACCAAAGGATGCAGACCAGAGCAGTTCTAACAGTGTTTATTTACAGCGGTGAAAATGCAGTCTTTAAACAGGTCACAAGAGCAGGTACAGGAACCGGGGAGCGGGAGACGGGTCAGGCGGGTGCGGTGCAGGTAGAGGCGGGCAGGACAGGACCAGGACGGGGATAGAAGCAGGTGCGGTACCAGGGCAGGCGGATCAGACGAAGACCAGAGCGGGGAGCGGGTGACAAACCAGAGACCAGGACCGGACAGGAGACGAGACGAGCAGGAGACGAGACGAGCAGGAGACGAGACGAGCAGGAGACAAGACGAGCTGGAAGCGATACCGGGACTGGAACGTGGCGGCAGGAGCTGGGCGAGTAGAGGCAGGAATCTGGAGGGTGCATAAATCCAAATGAGCATTTGCCGGAAAGTACCATATAACAAAGCTTAGCAAGAAACATTCACGTTTTACACGCGGACGGTCTGGCACCGAGTGTAGACTGCCAAGCCTTCTTGTACTCAGCAGCAGGTGGTGGTGATTAGGCTGATGCACCCCAGGTGTGCACGGGAGGAGTCAGGCACTCCACCCAGCTCCAGACACACAGGTAGGGGAGGGGGAGAGAGCACGGGAGGACAGGGAAAACTGACATCATGACAGTACCCCCCCCCTAAGGTCCACCTCCTGGTGGACCCCCAGGCTTGTCAGGATGAGCGCGGTGGAAGTCTCTCACCATGTCGGGGTCCAGAATGCGTGCCCTGGGCACCCAGGATCGCTCCTCCGGACCGTAACCCTCCCAATCGACGAGGTACTGGAGGCCCCTACCACGGCGACGAACGTCAATCAGGCGGCGGACGGTGAACGCCGGGTGGCCGTCAATGACTCGGGCGGGCGGTGGGGGATCGGCCGGAGGGCACAGGTCGCTGGTCCGGACTGGTTTAACCTGGGAGACGTGAAAGGTCGGATGAATCCGGAGAGACGGGGGTAACTGGAGGCGCACCGCCGATGGATTTATGATCCTCATGATCTTAAACGGTCCCAGGAATCGGGGGGACAGCTTACGGGAGTCCGTCTTCAGCGGGACCGTCTTGGCGGAGAGCCAAACCATCTGGCCAGGTTGGTATACGGGCGCCGGGACACGGTGGCGATCGGCCGTCGCCTTAGTGCGCGCTCCAGCCCGAAGAAGGGCCGCCCTGGCCTTCTTCCAGATCCGGCGACAGCGCTGGAGATGGCGCTGAACAGACGGGACGGCGAGGTCCCTCTCCTCCGTGGGAAAGAGAGGGGGTTGATATCCCAGCGATGCCTCGAAGGGGGACATACCAGTGGCGGAACTCACGAGGGAGTTGTGAGCGTACTCTATCCAGGGTAGGTGAGTACTCCAGGTCGCGGGGTTGGCGGAGGCTGTGCACCGTAGGGCCGACTCCAGGTCTTGGTTGGCCCGCTCCGTCTGCCCATTAGATTGTGGATGGAACCCGGACGTGAGGCTAACCGTGGCCCCCAAACCGTCGCAGAAAGACCGCCATACCTGAGAGGTGAATTGGGTCCCTCTGTCGGACACGATGTCCACCGGGATGCCGTGGAGTCGGAAGACATGACTGGTCAGCTGGTCGGCAGTTTCTTTGGCTGTGGGGAGCTTAGGCAGGGCAACGAAATGGGCGGCCTTGGAGAAGCGGTCCACAATGGTGAGAACCACCGTGTTCCCCTGGGAAGGGGGAAGGCCCGTCACGAAGTCCAAGGCGATGTGGGACCAAGGGCGACGAGGAACTGGGAGAGGATGCAAGAGACCAGAAGGGGGTGAGTGGGAGGCCTTGGCCCGAGCACATACCTGGCAGGCGGCGACATAAGCCCGGGTGTCTGTGTCCATCGTGGGCCACCAGAAGCGTCTCCTGAGGAGGGAGAGAGAGCGACCGGCACCAGGATGGCAGGCGAAACGGGAGGCATGGACCCACTGGAGCACCTGAGACCGGACAGAATCGGGAACAAACAGTTTACCTGGAGGGCCGTTACCTGGGTCGGGGTCGTTGGTCTGGGCCTCTCGGACGGTGTCCTCGATATCCCAATGGACCGCGGCCACCACACACGAGGAGGGAATAATTGTTTCTGCGGTGACCGGGCTATCCTCCAGGGCGAACTGGCGGGAGAGGGCATCGGGTTTGACGTTCCGAGATCCGGGGCGGTAGGTGAGGAGAAAGTTGAAGCGGCTGAAGAAGAGGGACCAACGAGCTTGACGGGGATTGAGGCGCCTGGCGGACTGGATGTACTCCAAGTTTTTATGGTCGGTCCAGACGATGAATGGTTGCTCCGCCCCTTCGAGCCAGTGGCGCCACTCCTCCAAGGCCAGCTTTACGGCAAGGAGCTCCCGATCCCCCACGTCATAATTGACCTCGGCCGAGGACAATCGCCGGGAAAAGAAGGCGCAGGGACAGAGGCGGTTGTGGGGGTCGAACCTCTGCGAAAGCACGGCCCCCACTCCCGAGTCGGAGGCGTCGACCTCCACGATGAATTGCCGTGAAGGGTCGGGCTGGTGCAGGATGGGAGCGGAGGTAAATAGTCTCTTAAGCTTCTCGAAGGCTGTCTGCGCCTCAGGAGACCAGGCAAACGGCAAAGCAGGAGAGGTGAGTTTAGTTAAGGGCGAGATAACCCTACTAAAATCCCGGATGAAACGTCTATAAAAATTGGCAAAGCCGATAAATCTCTGGAGCTGTCTCCGGCTGGTAGGAACGGGCCACTCAGTGACAGCCTGGATCTTTTCAGGGTCAGCTCTTACTTGGCCCCGCCCCACAATGAAGCCCAAAAAGCTGACCTCCTCTGCGTGAAACTCGCATTTCTCAGCTTTCACGAACAGTTTATTCTCGAGGAGGCGCTGGAGAACCTGGCGAACGTGCTGATGATGCTCCTGGGGGGACCGCGAGAAAATCAAGATGTCATCCAAGTAAACAAAGACGAATCGGTTAAGGAAATCACGGAGCACATCGTTGATGAGGGCTTGGAATACGGCAGGGGCGTTGGTGAGACCGAAGGGCATAACCAAGTATTCGAAATGTCCCAGGGGTGTCTTGAAGGCCGTCTTCCATTCGTCTCCCTCCCTGATGCGCACCAGGTGGTACGCATTCCGCAAATCCAACTTTGAGAAGATGGTCGCACCGTGGAGGGGCGTAAATGCCGAGTCCAGTAAGGGAAGCGGGTATTTATTCTTTACAGTTATATTGTTCAGACCCCGGTAATCAATGCAAGGCCGCAGGGATTTGTCCTTCTTAGCCACAAAGAAGAACCCCGCTCCCACGGGTGAAGTGGACGGGCGGATGATTCCGGCAGCCAGGGACCCACGGATATAGTCCTCCATTGACTCGCGTTCAGGTTTAGACAGGTTATATAGCCTGCTAGATGGTAGTGGGGCACCCGGCAGGAGGTCAATGGCGCAGTCATATGGACGGTGGGGCGGTAAAGAGAGGGCCTTGCTCTTGCTAAAAACCTCCCCCAGGTCGTGATATTCAGCAGGCACCGAGGACAGATTGGGGGTGTCTGGGGACGGATCAGCGACAGGAACGGACCTCCCGGCCGGAGGGAGGGCGGACCGAAGGCACTTGGCGTGGCAATCGGGACTCCAGCCCGAAACTCCGCCCCTGGCCCAATCGAAAACAGGGTTGTGGGCGCGTAGCCAGGGGTAACCAAGGACCAGAGGAGAAGCGGAGGAGGACAGGACATGAAACTGACGGTTCTCTTGGTGGTTGCCGGACAGAATCACGGTGACAGGTTCTGTGATGTGAGTGATGTGCCCCAGAAAACGTCCATTGAGCCCCTGGGCATTTAAGGGGCGTTCGAGGGGCTCCAGGTAGACCCCGAGCTGCTCCGCGACTTGGGCATCAATAAAGTCCCTCTCAGCCCCGGAGTCGATAAGGGCGGAAACGCATAAGGTCTCTGTGCGAACGCACAGGGTGGCGCTGAGCCGCAGTCTATTAGAAGAGTCCAGGATGTGTTGCTCGCCCACCAGTACTCCCAGTGCTACTGGTGGGCCCCCCCTTTTGGCCGAACTGGGCAAGTGACCACATAATGTCCGCGCTCACCGCAGTAGAGGCAAGCCCCGGCCAGACGACGCCTCCGTTGACGCTCCTCGGCCGACACAAGGGTCCTGTCGAGTTGCATGGGCTCATCCGGCGGGGGCGGGGCAGCGCGTGGCTCCGGCGGGACCGGTGACCGGCGTCTCTCTCGGCGACGAGCCCGTAGGCGGTTGTCTATACGGTGAGTGAGGGAGATGAGGGTCCGCAGGTCGGGGGGTTCGTCCCGGGAAACCAATTCATCTTTCAAAGTCTCGTTCAGGCCCCGCACAAACACAGCCCGCAGCGCGCTGTCCGTCCAGTCCAGCTCCGCCGCATGTGTCCAGAATTCAATGGAATAATCCGCTACCGTCCTGGAGCCCTGGCTGAGAGTCAATAACCGGGAGGCAGCATTGTCCTGGTAGTGCGGGTGGTCAAACACCAGCTTAAACGTGGACACAAATTCATTAAAATCCAGGCTATCCACAGACGTCTTCATTAGGCGCGCCTCTGCCCACTGGAGAGCTCTGCCCCGGAGTAATCCACATATATATCGGATCTTGGTGGCCCCCGAGCTGAAACGAGAAGGGCATTGCTGGAACATGAACTCGCACTGGAACAGGAATCCGCGACAGAGGTGAGGTTGTCCAGCATACGGCTCCGGATCCGTGCCTCTCGGCTCCGGGAGGCGTGGCGGCGCTCCGGCTGCAGCAGGCGGGGTGACGAGGAGCGCGGCCACCTGGTGGTTAAGCTGTGCCACCTGCTGGGACAATGTCTGATTTAGCTCCAATAGAGTCCGAATGGATTGTTCATGCTGACCCAGCACCGCCTCGGGGTGAGAGTGCGTGAGGCGGCGCGTCTGGTCCGGATCTGAGCCTGCTTGGTCCATAGGGGCCAGACCGTTCTGTCGTAACGGTGCGGATAGGACCAAAGGATGCAGACCAGAGCAGTTTTAACAGTGTTTATTTACAGCGGTGAAAATGCAGTCTTTAAACAGGTCACAAGAGCAGGTACAGGAACCGGGGAGCGGGAGACGGGTCAGGCGGGTGCGGTGCAGGTAGAGGCGGGCAGGACAGGACCAGGACGGGGATAGAAGCAGGTGCGGTACCAGGGCAGGCGGATCAGACGAAGACCAGAGCGGGGAGCGGGTGACAAACCAGAGACCAGGACCGGACAGGAGACGAGACGAGCAGGAGACGAGACGAGCAGGAGACGAGACGAGCAGGAGACAAGACGAGCTGGAAGCGATACCGGGACTGGAACGTGGCGGCAGGAGCTGGGCGAGTAGAGGCAGGAATCTGGAGGGTGCATAAATCCAAATGAGCATTTGCCGGAAAGTACCATATAACAAAGCTTAGCAAGAAACATTCACGTTTTACACGCGGACGGTCTGGCACCGAGTGTAGACTGCCAAGCCTTCTTGTACTCAGCAGCAGGTGGTGGTGATTAGGCTGATGCACCCCAGGTGTGCACGGGAGGAGTCAGGCACTCCACCCAGCTCCAGACACACAGGTAGGGGAGGGGGAGAGAGCACGGGAGGACAGGGAAAACTGACATCATGACACCTGGCCACTAGAGTGAGATTGTGGTCAGATAGACCTGTTAACATATTGAAAGATTTGACAATCCTTTCTGGCCGATTGGAGAATATTAGGTCAATATGTGTGCTAGAAGAGTTAGTTATTCTTGTGGGGCCACAGACTATTTGTGTTAGATCAAATTTGTTAGTAATCTGTTTCAGTTTTTTCTTGTGGATTTATCTCCCCAGTTTATAGTAAAATCTCCCATTATTAAGACTTCCTTTTCGAGATTATCATTTTTTCAAGGTTGTCATAAAACGGGAGTGTTTGAAACACGCTCTTGACAACAACAGCATGCACGTGCGCACTGACGTCAGCACGCGCGCGTCTTTGCATCATCTATAACCAGGAGAGGATGAAACACTCAATTTTCATCCTCTGACATGGTACATTATCCTGCTGGAAGTAGCCATCAGAGGATGGGTACATGGGGGTCATGAAAGGATGGACATGGTCAGAAACAATGTTCAGGTAGCCTGTGGCATTTAAACGATGCCCAATTGGCACTAAGGGACCTAAAGTGTGTCAAGAAAACATCCCCCACACCATCACACCACCACCACCAGCCTGCACAGTGGTAACAAGGCATGATGGATCCATGTTCTCATTCTGTTTACGCCAAATTCTGACTCTACCATTTGAATGTCTCAACAGAAATCGAGTCTCATCAGACCAGGCAACATTTTTCCAGTCTTCAACTGTCCAATTTTGGTGAGCTCATGCAAATTGTAGCCTCTTTTTCCTATTTGTAGTGGAGATGAGTGGTACCCGGTGGGGTCTTCTGCTGTGGTAGCCCATCCGCCTCAAGGTCGTGTGTGTTGTGGCTTCACAAATACTTATCAGCTTGAATCACTCGGCCCATTCTCCTCTGACCTCTAGCATCAACAAGGCATTTTCGCCCACAGGACTGCCGCATACTGGATGTTTTTCCCTTTTCACACCATTCTTTGTAAACCCTAGAAATGGTTGTGCGTGAAAATCCCAGTAAGTGAGCAGATTGTGAAATACTCAGACCGGCCCGTCTGGCACCAACAACCATGCCACACTCAAAATTGCTTAAATCGCCTTTCTTTCCCATTCTGACATTCA
Source organism: Periophthalmus magnuspinnatus (assembly GCF_009829125.3). Classification (NCBI taxonomy): domain Eukaryota; kingdom Metazoa; phylum Chordata; class Actinopteri; order Gobiiformes; family Gobiidae; genus Periophthalmus; species Periophthalmus magnuspinnatus. Next base: position 20,819,938 of record NC_047146.1, read on the forward strand.
GTTTGGAGTTCAGGAGATTGTCTTGGCCAGGACCACACCCCTAAATGCATTGAAGCAACTGCCATGTGATTGGTTGATTAGATAATTGCATTAAGGAGAAATTGAACAGGTGTTCCTAAAAATCCTTTAGGTGAGTGTATAGTTAGACCACATGTGAACATGTGGTCTTGCGCATGCAGCTTCAAAGGAGGCGACTGCAACGGCACAGTAGCTGGACCTGGTGCAGATGTTATTTTTTTAAGGTATATCAATAGGCTTTAATTTGCTATATAATATATAAATGTAACATAACCTGTCATCAGCTTTGGCAAGTGGCTGGAGTAGCTGAGTTTTAACATTAGTAAAACTTTCCAACTTGGGGAAAATGTTATCTTTTTAATAAGTTGAAAAGACAAATTTATATTAGTTTTTATTTCTTCACAGCAATACACAGTTCTTTTTACATTGTGTGAAACCACTTGTTATATACACTAAACATACAGATTATAGAGAAACAACGCACTCCTATAACGGGTGAAGCTGGACTGTCCAGCGCCCATAAAAATGTGTTGAGCAAAGTATGAGGCTAGTGATGCACAGGTTTTCTGACTGAAAGAGTGTCTTCAATTTTGGGTCCCAACTCTACTTGTGATTAATCAAATGCATAAATTGCAAGTTTTACTTCCTGGTTGGACACAGGCAGCGGATATGACAAACGTAGAGGTAAACTATACCTTATCTAGCAACCATAATGTTGACGAGGGCCAAAAATTTCACACCAAAAAAAAACTATTAACCATTTATTTTATTAAATAGTTATGAGGTTTAAAGTGCCAGAAATTGACTCAACATTTTGATAGAATCCTCTGTGTTGATAGCATAGGTAGGTATTCCATTTTTGAACACACCGTTACTTTCTGTAGTTTTGTCATTTTCTTCTCAGGTGAACTTGACTGATGTAAAACTATGATAAATATTTACCAGGTACTATCCCAGCAAAACAAGTCATAATTGAAAAAAAAAAAAAAAAAAAAACTAAACATGAAAACCTGTCATGTGCAGTTTAACCCTAAATATGTCACTATTGTAATACATAAATATGAAAAAATATCCACATAAAACAAAAACTGGCAACAAGTTCAACGTTTTCTCTGTGAGCATAAATAAATAAAAGTTTTTTGTTTGTTTTTTTCACAATAGCTTCAAAAAGTGGTGCCATTATTTAACCCCGAAGGCATGACTGTTGAAAGAAATTTTAGCCATACACCATGCATTATTCTGTCAAATTTGTGAAGATCATTTTTAAACAATGTATTCCACCCACTAACTAGAACATTGTGTCATAAACTGTTTCAATCTTGATTATTCTTGTACCGAAATATCTTCACACAGTGGTGCATGCTGTCAGAAACAGCCAGATGCCCTTCCGGTAGTATGGTTAAACCTCTAGGACTGCTTAGCCCTTCTGTTATAATGGGTTGTCCCACTCCTCTGCTCGGATACAACACAATCCTATGTCCCTGATCTGCCCAGTCTGCTACTAGCACATTTCCATCTCTATCTATGCTAATTCCCCATGGAGAAAGCAGCACTGGACCCATACCTGCACATACGCCCAAAATCCGTATTGTATTCCAATCTGGTGCTAAAATTTTGACACATGGTACTCTTCCTGTTTCACTCCCTCTTTCCGAAACCGCAACTAATCCTGAAATCAAACAAGCTGCTACTAAATATGGCCTGTGAAAACCTGTCACTACTGTTCTCTCAATACGACATGCAGTTTTTGGTTCGAGTTTTAACGCTACAAGAGTCCCTTTACGAATGTCCGCAACCAGAAATTCATCTGATCGTGTGACGGTAACCCCGCGAGGAGCTTCTAAATCGTCTTTGCTTGAGTTTTGGTTGACGCCGCCGTAGGTTTGGAGCATACGTCCATGGCGATTGTATACAAGTAGGGCGCGTTCGGCTGCACAGCTCAGAGCGATGAGCCCTTTGGAGTTCACAGCGATGTCAAAGTAGTTTCTGCATTTACGAGAGGCTGAGGGAGAAGAGGAGCCGATCTGCTGAAGGACGTTGCCGCGGGAGTCTGTCACCTGGATACAAAAAAGAACACAGAAACGAGTCGACATATTGATCTACCCGACTTAAGTGTGATGTCACTTCCATCCTATGATTGAAAACAATGAAAGTGTTTACAATTCTCTATTTTTTTAGCAACAACACATCTTACTTAAAAAGAGATTGCAGTCGTTTAAGCATGGATCTATGGTTATAACTGTGATGGAAAGTGTATGAAGGAGATTGAGGTAAGAGGCTAGGCTAAGATAACGTTAGCGGTTATGAGCAGTTTGTGAGATATAGGCCTACATACTGGTAATACTAAATTATGATAGATAATTGCTACATTATATATTTGATAAAAACTGTGGTTAAACATACACCTTTGAAAGGTAACTGTGTCTTGTTTGATGAATTAAAACAAAAACAAAGCTAGAAAACAGCTGTGAGGTTTCTGATCCAGAAGTGACTTCATCACTTAACAGCTCTACAAGATGAGTTAGTAGCAGATTTGTTGATGGTTTATGGTTAATATTTCTGTAATTACTGGACCTATCCACGTAAAACCAAAACTGATGCAAAGTTCTTTGTCAACACAAATAAGCAAGTAATTATTTTATTTTTATTTTTTCAATGTAGCTTCAGAAAGGGATGTAGTGATTGTTGTCAGTTGAAAAGACTGTAGGCTAAAATTAATATGTTAAGTTTGTGAAGTCAAAGTTGTAAAGCTCAACAAATAATGATTAGTTGTCTTTCTTATTCTTCGTTCACACCGAGGTGTCAGGGGCGTCGAGTTTACATAATGGTACATATGGTGGACATGCATCTAGGCTGCCTGGCTTTTTTGTGGCACATTTTCAAGCGCCAGAGCGATGTGAATCTTGTGTCAACATTTTGAGTGTTCGGACACTGTTTGGACGCTCTGTTCATGCATGAATAAATAAATGCAATAAATGAACCATACTGTGGAACATACCAGGCAAACTTAACTTTACATAATTAATCACGGCTGCATGCTTTAGTCTAAAAGCTTCCATCTTTAAATTTATTTAGAGTTTTTGTTGCCAGTAGATGGCTGATGTGAAACTTGTTCCCTCTCTTCCCTCACTTGTGCTTTCTGGTCTTCTTCTAGCAGACCAACTGGCACACAATCAGACTCCAGTAATAGCATCTAGTGGTGAAGTGTGAGAATACAACAGGGTTGGCCAGTAAATAATAAATAGCAGGTTCCTCTCTGCTGTCATAGCTCTTACCTGAATGCGTGAGTTTCCACAGTCCACGATAAACAGCTGCCCTTGTGGAGTGGCATGGATTCCACTAGGTAATGTCATATCGGACCTCCCAGATCCCTGCTTCCCAAACTGCCTCACCAAATGTATTCCAACCTCTTCAAATCTCCCAAAACTCATTCTCAATTCATCTTCCTCCATTTCTCTTAGGGCGGGTTGACCTTTCTCTTTTCTACCTCCTCCATTGGAAGAACCATCAATTACAGACATGGACAAGGACCTTGAAACTAGCGGTTGTGGACTTGGGGTTTTCCTTTGCTGTGAACCTAATGAACTTCTTTGTCCAAATTCTGCCAATCTTCTTGTTGCATTCAGACCAACAGTAGCACTTCCAGACATTGAACTATAATCTCTACATCCCACCTTCCAGGCATATTCTTGCTCATCCAGTTTGCCATTTGGTCGTGTTTTTCGTGACAGATCCACTGCTGATTTTGACAAGCGATGATTATAGTTTAAAAGTGACTTGCTATGCTCACTAGCCGAACTTACTATGAAAGTGTAGTTTGAATCTAAACTATCCGTTGGGGAAAGCGCTCTACCGGAATCACAAAGGGTCGCCAATGAGTGGTCATCTGAAGATTGACTAAGACATGAATGTGGTCTACCGCGCGATGTTAAATCTAAGCAACTTTGGCTAATAAGCGGCTCCCTTGGGCTAATTCTTGGTGATGCTAATGAGCTATTGTATTTCAAAAGCCTGCTATCTGGACTTAGCTTTCCGCTGTTGCTATCTTGGCTATCAAAACTGCGGCTTTGCGTTAGCTTGGTGTGCTCCGGTGACAGTGAAGATTTTCTTTGATTTCTTGCGGAATAATGAGCGCTATTTGAACGACACAGCTCTGGTTTAGCATTAGCATTTGCATCAAGGTTCTGGAGAAGTGTCGGGACAGCAAGGAAGACGTCATCCCTAGATTCATGCTCTTCATCCTGGGTAGACTCCAATTCAGACTGCTCATACTTCCATAATTTTGTAGGTTTTGATTGGGTTTCCGTGGTAATGCTTATCTTTTTGGCTACTCTTCCTGAATTTGAGGACCATCCGTGTCCCTTTACCTCTTCAGTTGTTGCTTGATGCACAAAATTTTCATTATTTTGAATTTCTTGTGAATGTATTGCACACATTTGTCCTTTTGGCCCACAACCGCCAACATGCAAGCACAAGTTTTGCTCTTGAACACTAATATCTCCGAAACTGACTGCATTGGGTAGCGAGCTTGGTTTGAAATTGACCTTTTTGATGGAAACTGATATCTCCCATGGTTGTAGAAACTCAGAAACCTCTTTTAGCAATATATGTTGATTCATGCTACTTTGTCCACCATCCTGAATCTGCTGCTGGAGTTTCGCTAACTTGCGTAGCCGCTCTTCTAGCAAACTTTGGCTAACTCGTATTGCGGCTAAATTTTCGCGCTGTACTTGTTCGAGATGACGTTGGGTGTCTCTGTGGTCTTGCTCTACTCTCTCCACTAGTCGGCGCTCTTCCCTACGCACTCCCAGTATTGCCCGATCAACTCCACGTTTCACAGAGTCGATTTCGGCCTTGTAGCGGTCTTGTTGACGACGTAATTCGGTTTCCGCTTGGGCCAGGTCGCAGCGTGCTTGGGTAACCCAGCAGGGTGGAGGTGAGCTGGGGAAGAGGTTCTGGGAGGAGCCCCTGGTCTGTGGAGGGTCTGGTGAGGTGGGGCTCAGAGGTGGGACTGGAGAAGAGCTTATACTTCCAAACATGACGATAGAAATGTGATGCAATTAGTATTAGAAATCTGTTGAGAAAGAGAAACAATATATATTATGTTCTTTACATTATATAATTGGCAATTAAAATCACCCCAAAGTATTTTGAGTAGCCTAAGGAGGTGGGACTGAGAATGAGGGACTGACCTTTCTAGAAAATTATTTAATTATGAGCGTAAATACGATAATAAATAACCAAAAACTCTAACTCACATCTAATTCAGAATTAAACCAAAACTAATCCAAGGACTAAACATTACTAAACCAGGTCTAAACCAGGATTAAACCAGGTCTAATCCAGCCCAGGGCAGATTTATGTCTAACCTAGGACCGGACCATACTAGGTTTAAAATAGGACTAAACCAGAACAAACCCAGAACTAAACCAATCGGAAACCAGTTTTTACGCAGAAGTAATCCAGTTTGAAAGGGACTAAAACAGAACTAACCCAGGTCTAACCCAGGATTAAACCAGGATTAACCCAGATTTAACCCAGGTTTAACCCAGGATTAAACCAGGTCTAACATAGAAATAAACCAGATCTAACAGGACTAAACCAGAACTAACATAGGACTAAACAAGGTCTAACAAGAGTAAACCAGAACTAACCCAAGTCTAACCCAGGACAAAACCAGAACTAAACCAGGTCTAATGCAGGACTAAACTAGATCAAACATAGGACTAAACCAGATCTAAACCAGGACTAAACCAATCGGAAACCAGTTCTTATCCAGTTCGAAAGGGAATAAAACAGAACTAACCCAGGTCTAACTCAGGACAAAACCAGTTCTAACCCAGGTCCAACCTAGGACTAATTCAAGTCAAATATAGGACAGTATATTAGGTCTAACCCAGGACTATACCAGGAATAAATCAAATCTAACTCAGGATCCAAATCACCTCTGATAGCTACTATAAAAAAAAAAATCTTTATGATCTACTGGCAACATGTAGAACATGCAACATGTACTCATCCTCCTTCAACAATAAACATGGCACTTTTAAATGTCCGCTCTCTGCTGAACAAAGCTTTTATTGTCAATGACTTAATTTTAGACCACAAACTTGACTGTCTCTTTTTAACGGAAACTTGGTTGGGTGGAGATGGACCGGTTGTTCTCAATGAGGCCTCCCCCTCTGATTTTAACTATGCTTTTTCAATTAGGGGTAGTAAAAGGGGAGGTGGCACTGCTTCTATATGTTCAAGTACTCTGGCCACCAAACCTATTTTATTTAATAATTTTAAGAGTTTCGAATACCACGCAGTTGTTTTTAATAACCCACAAATTTTAGCAGTAACAATTTACAGACCACCAAAAAAGTGCAGTATTTTTATCAATGAATTTTCGGATTTTTTATCAATTCTACATAATTCTTACAATATGATTATTTTAACCGGTGATTTTAATTTACATGTAGATATTTTAGACCCTGTTGCAAGGGAATTTTTAAATGTTCTTAATTACATGGATTTTACCCAGCATGTGACACAGCCAACTCACAACAGAGGACACACTCTGGACTTGGTCATCACTCATGGCCTGTCTGCGAGTGTGTCCTCTGTTGTTGACCTGGCTGTGTCAGATCATTTTTGTGTGTTTTTTAATATCACTGGTTTTATTCAGCGGGAGACCTCTGTGAGAACTGTGAGGAAGCGTCATCTTACCCCTGAAGTGGCTGCTAATTTTATTCATATTTTAGAGAACACTCCTCCAATTGTTTTACCTGCCTCCTGTGATTTTATTGTTGATGATTTTAACAGCAAACTTCAATCCACTTTAGATACAGTTGCTCCTCTTAAATTAAGCAAGGCCCCCCCCAAACCTGCAGCACCATGGAAAACTGAATCAATAAAACAACTTAAACGAAACTGCAGAAGGGCAGAAAGAAAATGGAGGAAAAACAAAATCACAATTAACTTTCAAATGTACACCCAACATCTAAAAACATATAATAACGCCATCAGAAACAATAGAAACTCATATTTCTCCAAACTAATCACAAACAATAAAAACAACCCCAAAATTCTTTTCTCCACTATCGACCATCTCACTAACCCTGTTCTTAACAACTCCAAACTCCCTCCCACTGACTCCCTTTGTGAGCAGTTTGCAGACCACTTCATGGGAAAGATAAACAAAATCAGATGTGACATTTTATCTAACCAAACCACTGTTTTTAACACATCTGATTGTTTGTCTTTACCAGAGGAAACACTGGACAGCTTTGTCCTGGTTAATGCTGAGAGGCTTGATGAAGTTTTCTCCTCAGTGAGACCCACCACATGTCTTGCTGACCCCATTCCAACACGGTTCTTCAAGTCATTTTATGAATCTTTTAGAGACGAGCTTTTAAACATGATGAACTACTCTCTTCAGACAGGGGTCTTTCCCACTGCCTTTAAAGCTGCAGTGGTGAGGCCCCTGCTGAAGAAGAGCAATTTAGATTTTAATGATTTTAACAATTACAGACCAGTGTCTAACTTACCATTTTTAAGCAAAATTTTAGAAAAACTTGTTTTTACCCAGCTTAATTATTTTTTAAACACACAGAACATTCTTGAAGAATGTCAGTCTGGTTTTAGAGTAAACCACAGTACAGAGACAGCCTTGACAAAGATTTTAAATGATTTTAGACTAAATTATGATTCTAAACAGGTGACAGTGTTGGTTCTACTGGATCTAAGCGCTGCCTTTGATACAGTAGACCACACTATTCTTTTAAACAGACTCAAACACCTGGTCGGCCTCTCTGGTACTGTACACAAATGGTTTACTTCCTACCTCACAGACAGAACATTTATGGTAAGCTTAGACACCTACTCCTCTCAGGTTCATAAAATCACATGTGGTGTGCCCCAGGGTTCCATTTTAGGTCCTATACTTTTTAACCTGTACATGCTCCCTCTTGGTGATGTCATCAGGAGACATGGAATCAGCTTCCACAGCTATGCAGATGATACACAGCTTTACATCTCCATGTCTCCTGATGACACCAGCCCAATGGATGCTCTTTTTAACTGTATTTTAGACATCACATCCTGGATGGCAGAAAACTTCCTCCAGCTTAACCAGGACAAAACTGAGGTTTTAATCATCGGTCCTGAGGCCCAGAGAGAGAAACTTTTACCCAAATTACAGTCACAGTCTTTTAATCCATCATCACAAGTAAGAAACCTGGGCGTTATTTTTGACTCTGAGCTGACTTTTATTCCACACATTAAAAACATCACAAAAATTGTTTTTTACCATTTGAAAAACATAGCCAGAGTCCGTCCCATTCTCTCTCGGGCCAACACAGAGACGCTGATGCATGCTTTTATCACCAGTCGTATAGACTACTGTAATGCCCTGCTCTCTGGTCTTCCCAAAAAGGCAATTTCAGGTCTACAATTATTACAAAATTCAGCAGCACGTGTCCTGACTAAGACCAGGGGGCGGGACCACATTACACCGGTTTTAGAATCCCTGCATTGGCTCCCTGTGTGTTTCAGGATCGATTTTAAAGTTCTTTTACTGGTTTTTAAATGTCTTAATGGTCTTGGGCCTTCTTATCTTACAGAACTGCTTTTATCCTATGAACCCTCGCGGCCCCTGCGCTCCTCCGGCAGCAGGCTCCTAGTCATTCCCAAAGTCAGGACACACACGCATGGAGAGGCCTCTTTCCAGTTTTATGGCCCCCGTCTATGGAACAGCCTGCCGGAGGACCTCAGGGCCGCAGAGAACATTCAGGTTTTTAAAAGCAGGCTCAAGACCCATCTTTTTAGCATAGCTTTTGATTAGTATTTATCATTTTAGTTTACTTCTCTATTTATTTAGTCTTATTTAGGCTGGCTAGTGTGTTTATGTTTTACTTATGTTTTATTTACTTGTTTAGTTTTGACTTATTTTATTATTTATTGATTATTTTATTATTTATTGATTATTTATTTACTTATTTATTAGGTTTGACTTATTTTATTATTTTTAATCATTTTAGATTTGCCAGTGTTTCCTCTGAGGAGCCCTCTGCACCGGAAGCTGTGGTTGGCTGTGGCTGCTGGGCCCTGGCTCGTGGGCCCTGGAGGTTTGGTCTTGACCTCATCTCTTCTCTGGGCCCTGGGCTGGTGTCCTGTGGCTGTGGGTGACCCTGTTCCTGGTGCAGATGGTTCCTCTGGTGGCGCTCTCTCATCTGGTTCATCTTTATCCAGCCTGTTCCACTTAAACATATTTTAAATGAAACTGAGGTATTTTAACATGTGTTGAGGTGGGGGGTGGGAGTGTGTGTTGGGGTGGGGGGTTGTTTGGTTATGATTATTGATGTGTTGGGGTTGGGTTGTTGGGCTGTCGGGTGGCTGGGTGGGTTTGGTGGGTGGGACTGATTTTAATGGTTTGTAAAGCACTTTGTGTTACTTTTTTTTTGTATGAAAAGTGCTATATAAATAAAGTTTGATTTGATTTGATGATGTGTGGGCTAAAAAAAAAATCTTCAGTAGTCAAAATAACAATGCATTTAGCATATCTGTCTCAATGGCAAGTTTTTAGTTTGTATCTAATCCTGCATTAGCATTTCAAATAGCTGTCGACAGGAGCAGGCTGCAGAGTGGGTGGCGAGCTATGTCGACAAACTTCAATTCTCTGCTTTTGAAAATAGTCCTGGGTTTTGATTGTTATTCGTAGACCAAAGAGTTCAAGTACTACAAAATGTACTTTCATGAGTCTAAGTTGAAGGACTACAAAAAAAAAATCAATAATGTGGGCTAAAGTATACTACTTTATGTTCATTTACTATAAGACAATTTGAACCTAAATTAAAGGTGCACTTTCTGGTGGAGGGTCCATCACCTGCCTTTCTCCATGGAGATGTTATTGCTTTGTCTGGAGTGAACTATGCCACACGCCAAGTTACAAATCAGATCTGTGGAGCGGTGACACCATTTACAGTAAGAATGTATATGTTTCAGGTATTTTTGAGCAGTACAACACCTGCAATTTAAAAAGGCCAAGGTAGAAAACTGAAGGGCATATTGTGGGACATGCCAGGCAAAGCAATAACATCTCCATGGAGAAAAGCAGAAATGAAATAGCTGGATAGAACATTTCTGCCCACTAAGCTCCAACCACTGCATATTATCTTTGTGTCTTTAGGCAAGACACTTCGTCCACTTTGCTTAGTATGGATGTGCTGTGTGTGTGGTAGTCAGAAGTGGTGAATAGTTTGCACAGATTGGCAGCCTCACTTCTGCCCTTCTACCCCAGGGCAGCCATGGCTACATAATCAGTTTACCACCACCACGAGTAAATGAATAATGCAGTCCTGTGTAAAGGGTCCAGTGCCCAGAGCAAGTGTGTCTGCAACAGCAAGAAAATATATTTATGTGAGTGACCAGTGTTAAAAATAGCTGGGTTTTTGAGAGTTGAACAATGAATATGAATAGACACTAAACGCTGTAAGAATCTGCTGCTTTATGGCATTGTGTTGAATAGTAATGAAATGCATTTTAACAGTGGTGATTAACACATAAGGTAATGTATGGCATATTTTAATGTCTTCTTGGGGATTTTTTTTCCACTGCATTTTATCAATTCCTCAATGCTGTTTAGTATAAACCTGTCAGGAGCTGTGGGCAACCGCAGTGCAGCACTTGGGGACCCGTCTTCAGATCTTGAACTAAGCTTCGGACAGGAGTACTTAACTTGAGGATTTTGTGGATGTTTTGACTTTGGTCATATAATGGATTGAATTTATACAGCCTTTCAAGACACTTAAAGATGCTTTACTGTGCATTTTTCATTCACTCCACATTCAGAGATGGTAAGCTATTTCTGTAGCCACAGCTGCCCTAGGGCAGACTGTCATATACTCGCCTTCATTAAAGAAGGGGTATTTAATTTCTATAGGGCTAGCTACTCTTTTGGGATTTTAATCGATTAAGAAGTGCAGTATGTGCAGTTCAAGGGACTGTTGGATTGAGTGAAATTAGCAGTATTCTTTTCCTGTATCCATGGATACCATGAAAGAAGACAGCTATGCACCTCTGAGATGCTACAGGCTGAATGAGTGAGTGGCCCATCTCATCACTGACTGAAACAATCGCTAATAGCTAGCTGAGGAGCTATCTTTGGAACTCTGAGATACAGACTTTTTAAAATAAATGTGGTGAAAGACCTTCCAGAGGAGATCCCAACCAAAACAAACGGAGTCAACCAGGCCTCTACTGCCACCGTTTTTTTAGTGCAACACTTTGGTTCTTCGTCATGACCACAGCCAAGTTGGTCTACAGCAGTGGGGTTGTTATTGGACTATACTACTTTTAATATCTATCTGCGCTGGATTATGGTGGCTGTGTGAAACACAATTTCGTTTTTATGTAACATAAAAATTACAAATAAACAAATGTAATCTAATCTAAACTGCTAACACATAACATATTTAGATCACTGTGTTACCTTGTATTGTTCTGAAAATGCTATATTTGCCAAAAAACAATGTATTAACATGTTTTTGGCTTCAGAGCTATTCACTTGACTGTCACAGTACAACCAGCATCCCACTAATGATCATGATCATTGCATTATGCATTGTCAAGTTGTTGTGTACAGTTTTGTATATTTATGGGAATAATTTAGGTTTGTGGGCTGAGCATTGCACAGAATCTTAGCACTAAATGACTGAAATACATTGATGCATCTAAAACCTCTTCAGGCATGTTTTTGATGAGGGAAAAATGTTATAACATGGTAGAAAGCTACTTGCAATAGAAGTACTCCTATTGCAGAATTACCAGAACTAGTACTACTAATACTGCTACTGCTGCTGCAAGTACACTTGTTGCTTCTATCAAAACTGGAGCCCACTCACAGTAAGGACACATGTTTTGAGTACAATAAAAACAACCAAAATGAACAACAAACAAACAAAAAAAACATGTTTGTCAATTTTCTTTGCTAAAAACAATGTATATGCTGTGGCTTTAAATGTATTGGTAACACAGCTCATTTGTACTGTTTGAATGCTTAATGTCTCGTTTATGCTTCTAAAATGATCACAATATTTTTTGGTTCTTTTATTTAAATTCTGACCTGAATATTCACAATTAACAATTAACCAAGATGACTGTTCTTTTGTATAAATAATATTGACATTTTCCATGGAGATATTTGCACTATGAGCAAAGCAGTGAAAATCCATCTCAAATTGCACTGTGGCCGTCTTTGTTTGTACTTTGGCTGGCTCCTGCAGGTGGAGAAGAGTTTCTCATCTTACTGTTGAATTATGGATGCACCTCCTGTTCACTGATCCACTAAGGGCTGTGTTTCCAACACAAACTTTGTAGCTTCAAAACTACAGCGATCAATGAGGAAACACTCATTCAGGTGGGAAGAACAAATCAATAACAATTTGTACAACAGCCTGTAACCATTACATCAAACGCAACTCAATAGTCCAAACATTCTATTCTTTTTTTTCATGCACTTTTAAGATATAAACAGAGGTGAGTAGCAGTAAGTTACATTTACTCATATTGTACTTTTCTAGCGGCATACTTTTACTCCTACTTCAGTAATATTTGTATTGAAGTAACAGTACTCTTGAGTAAAAGTTAGTTGCTTTTCCCACTGAGTCTACAAATGACACATTTTTTATGTTGATAATATGAAATGAATTGAACATTTGTGTTTCCTGCAAATCCTTCAGATAAAATTTAGTTTTTTCTCTTTTATGTGTGTATCCTTTGATAGAAACACCAGATTTTGTGCAGTATTTAATTTTTTGTCCTTCAAATCACATTCACTTCAAATTAAATCAGACGTTACACCCCAACAGTTACTCTTACTTGAGCAGTACTTTTCCCAAATACTTCTTTATATGAGTACTTTCTTGGACCGGTACATTTTACTTCTACTTGTAATATAATTTTGAAGTAACATCATTCTTACTTGAGTACAATTTTTGGCTACTCTGCCCAACTCTGGATATAAAGGTCCACAGTGTAACTTTTCTGATGGATGGTCTTTTGCACGTTATTGCTTTGCCTGAAATGTTTCACAGTATGGCATTAAACATTAAACTTACGCTTGGTCCTGTTACGTCACCTGTTGTCTCCATACATTGAGATAGATTTAATGCCATGCTGTGGAACATTTCAGACAAAGCATTAATATCTACAAGCAGATAAGCAGGTGACGCTACCAAGCCAAATTACAGGTCAGATCTGTGGAGAGAGAAGTCCACTTACAGTAAGAATGTAAGAAATGTTTTTTTTTGTTTTTTTTAAGTGTATTCCTTGAGCAACAAAATCACATATAATTGAATAAATGTAAGATGGATTTGTTTAATGCCATAATCCGGAACATAACAATATTGAGGGCTCTATATTAATGAGTATTATTAATATTTGAATTTCATTTGAATTGTTAATTGCCATGGTTTCTGTCATTCCCAGTCTGATTAATTTAAATAACTGTTTAGTTTTGACATATTTTAAAATTGTAATCTCTTGTTTTAAAATATAGATTTCAAGACAAAATTATTCATATTATTTTTAAATCCCTCAGTGTAATAAACCCGATGATTATTGTTGATTTATTGAAATGCTCTCACCTGGTGCAGCCGTAGAGTCCATCTCTGTGTTGTCTCTACTCTGATCCTCTGTTCACCTTATCCTCGTCTCTGATTGGACGTTTCTAAGACTCCTCTGTCTAAACCCTGCTTTCTGATTGGCTGTTCTTCTGTACTCTGGTCTGTAATTGGTCAGTGCTAAGAGAAAAGCAGGACAGGATCCAATTTCTCCTTTGGCTAAATTCAAATAAAGGACATTTGTAATCTGTCAACAAGCAATTTAGATTTTTTTGGTTTCTGAAGTAGTTACAAATGAAGCTGAAGGTAGAGCTGCAGTATTATACAACCCTGACATGCCTTAATTATATTGCTATTTATTCTATTGTTAAAGGAGCTGTACCTGATTTTTATTGTCTTAAAAATGCGATAAACAGAACTAGTTCACTTTAAACAGTTTGCAGTGGTCCAAAGTTATTCCTCACTTACCTTATGCATTCTGAGCACCCTGATTATTCACCACAATGAGTTTATAAGTGCATTTTCACAACTTTCAGTCCAGAGTCGAAATGCTTTATAATTAGGTTCAGACAGTGCACAGCAGACTTATTGTGACCTCAGGAGATGCTTGTCCAATAGCTGTACTGCTGCTACACAAAATAAGCTCAGAATGCAATTTTTATGTTTTACGTGGACTTGTATACTTGTTTGTTTTGTTTGTTTGTTTGCTTGTATTGTATTCTAAAGTGCTCTCATTGGGTTCCCCTGTATAAATAAAGATAACAAAAGAAAGAAATGCAAGGAAAAAAATCAGGTACAGCACGTTTCATGTTCATATTTTGTGGAGTGGATGTCAGGATCTAGTCACTTACATAAATTAGGTTCAGCATTTGTTTTCCTTTTGCATATTGTTTATAAAATTATCAAATTAAAAAGTACATATACCAGTCAATACATTTAAACTAACACATATACAAATTAAAATTAAATTACAAAAGTAACAGCTTAACGATATTGTTAAAAGCTCAAATAGTCAAAGCAAAAGCTACTCTGTGTAACCTTCCTGATGGAGGGTATGTCACCCACTAGTCTCCGTCATTGCTTTGCCTGGAATGTTCCACAGTATGGCATTAAACATCTATCTCCAGAAGTTACACATCAGATCTGTGGAGAGTCGACGCAACTCAAAGTAAGAATGCATGTTTTTCAAGCAACCTTTTTATAGTATTTTTGGTACCTCAAATTGAATAAATACACTTCCTGGCCAAAAAAAATTGCCACCCAAAAAAATGTCACACACTAATATTTGGGTGTTCCGCCTTTAGCTTTGATTACGGCATGCATTCACTGTGGCATTGTTTCAATTTTGCTTCTACAATGTCACAAGATTTATTTCCATCCAGTGTTGCATTAATTTTTCACCAAGATGTTGCATTGATGATGGTGGAGTCTGACCGCTGCACAAACCCTTCTCCAGCACATCCCAAAGATTCTCAATGGGGTTAAGGTCTGGACTCTGTGGTGGACAATCCATGTGTGAATATTATGTCTCATGCTCCTGAACCACTCTTTCACAATTTGAGCCTGATGAATCCTGGCATTGTCATCTTGGAATATGCCCGTGCCATCAGGGAAGAAAAAATCCATTGATGGAATAACCTGGTCATTCAGTATATTCAGGTGTCAGCTGACCTCATTCTTTAAGCACAGACTGTTGCTGAACCTAGACCTGACCAACTGCAGGAGGCTCGTACCTATTTGTTTAGTTAAATCCAGGTGGCGACTTTTTTTTTTTTGGCCAGGCAGTGTATTTGTTTAATGCTATACTGATGAACATTACAGGCAAAATGGAGACAAGCAAGTAGCGGACAACGTTGCATAGTCCTTGTTGTAATCATAGACTGTATAAAGAAGTGGACTAAGGGAACGTGACGTCACCCATAGCGTTCGGCTCCAAGTGTCTGTGAGATGAAGAAAAGAGGCGAGTTCTCATTTGAAGGGATGTTGTGTTCAGTGAGTCAAAATTTTTTTTTTTTTTTTTGTTTTTTTTTTTTTGTTTTTTTTTTTTTTTTTTTTTTTTTTTTTTTTTTTTTTTTTTTTTATTTTGAAGAACACCCAGTGACATAGAAACACATACAATATTTACAGCTTACTATTTACAGAGAAAGTTGTGTTGATGTGTAAAAGTGTTAGGGGGGGGGGAGTACAGTACGGTACCTGCATTATTCTGTCTTGGTTGGTTTTCTTTGTAAGTATGCGTGTGTGTGTGTGTGTGTGTGGGGGGGGTGGGGGTGTATGAGTGTGTGTGCGGAGATAAAGAAGTAATACTAATAATATTAATAATAAAAGTAAAGATAACGATAACAGGTTTTATTATTGCTGTCATACTCAGTGTTGGTCAATATTGCTCTATGTTAGTTTTGTGGTCCTAATGGTGGTATTGGTTATTTAGATTTAAATGTAAAATGTGTGTGCATGCGTGTCCTGTACAATGCATTAAAAGAGGCAAGGTTTTGGTGAGCCCGCACTCAAGGGGCAGTACCCCCTAGCAACGCGCCCATTCCTTGCTAACCCTAATCTTTTTATGTATTTGTTGTCAATTATTATTATTATTGATTAATAATTAATTTATTATGATTAATAATTGTTATTATTGTGTGTATATATATATATATATATATATTATATATATGTGTGTATATTTAAATTATTATTTAATAATTCATGTTCTTTATTTTAATATTTAATATGTGTATTTATATTCATCCATTTATTTATCTCCATCAGAACCACAAATTAATTCAATAAATAAATTAGTTAATGAATAAGGCAATAATAATGACAATAATAGTAGTGACAGCAACAATAGAAACGTGTACATACAATGAAAACAATAACACAACAATAATAGTGATATACAGCAATAGTGGTGGTATGATTGCAATTATTGTAATAAAGTTTACATAATGTCGTGTGTGTGTGTGTATGTGTGTGTGTGTCTTTGTAGGAATGGGGGGGTGTATAGGAGTGTGCGTGGCATTCTCATAATTACTATGTTAATGGTGTTGTAATAGTCTATTGGTGGAGTTTATGTTGTTGATATTGATGACTGATTGAAAACAATATTGAAGTGGTTTATGAATGGTGTCCAGGTTTCCATGAAAGACGGTATGTCATCCTCAAAGTATGCTGTCATTTGAGAGGTTGAAATGTGATGGATGAGTGAGTTAGACCAGTGTTTGATGTTTATTGACTGTTTTGATTTCCAGTTTTGTAGAATTATTTTCTTGGCGATAGTTAGAGATGTCAACAAACTGTTTTTATATTTAGGTGGTATGGTGAAAGTTGTAATAATGCCAAGTAAACATAGGGATGGGGAGGGAGGAATTCTGCAGCTCAGGATGTCTGTGAGTTTGTGTGTAACTGTGTTCCAAAAACCCTGAACTGGTGAACATTCCCAGAGTGCATGTAAATAAGTGTCTGTGACTCCCATGGTGCATTGTGAACAGGTGTCTGTGTCTGTTAGTCCCATTTTGAATTTCTTGTATTGGGTGATGTGTGTCCTGTGGATAACTTTGTATTGGATAAGTTGTAGATTAGTGTTGGATGTCATTGAGAATGTATTTTTGCAAATTTCTGTCCAGAGTTCGTATGTAGGTGGTGTATCTATATCTGTGTTCCATTTGAGTTGTGGTGCATGTATTATATTGTCTGAATGGATAAGTTTGTATAGTTTGGAAATGAGTTTCTTTGGTTTCTTGATATTCTTTATGTTTTCTAATAGTTGAGGGGGATCCAGGGTATTATTAGTTATATTAATCTTGCTTTGGATAATGGATTTGATTTGTAAGTATTGAAAGCGATTATTGTTGTTGATTTCGAACTGTTCCATAAGTTGTCTAAATGTTATGAATTTATTGTTGTGGAATAAGTGGTGAAGGTGAGTGATGCCTTTTTGTTCCCATGTGCGATAGTGAAGTGGGGTACTATTCATGTGAAAGTCAGGGTTGTGCCAGATGGGGGTGTATTTACAAGGTGCCGTGGAAGAATTAGTTAATTTTAAGGCTTTCCACCAGGCTGTCAGAGTTGTTGAAATGACTGTGTTCTTGAAGCAGTTATGTTTTTTGAGAGTAGTATTCATTGAGGGTATGTCTGCCAAAGAAAGATTTTTTAAATATGACTGTTCCAAAGAAATCCATGTGTTATTATTATATGTTTGTCCTGTCCACTTAACTAGATATTGTAGTTGATTTGCCAAGTGATAGTGGATGAAATTTGGTGCTTCGAGGCCGCCTTGTGCTTTGTTTTTTTGTAATGTTGAGAGTTTGATTTTTGCTTTTTTGTTCTTCCAATAAAAGTGTATCATTAATGAGTCTAGTGTCTGAAACCATTTGTCCGGAGGTGTAGCTGGGATGTTTGCAAATAGGTAATTCAGTTTGGGGAGGATTTTCATTTTTACTGATGCTATTCGTCCTATTAGTGAAAGTGGTAAGTTTGTCCATCGTTCAAGGTCGTTTTCTATTGTTTTAAGCAGAGGGTTATGATTAAGTGAGAACAACTCTGACAGCCTGGGGGAAATGTTAATGCCTAAATACTTAATGTTACCTGTGTGCATACCAGGGAATGAATCCTGAGCTGCAGAACTTCCTCCTTCATCTGAGAGAGGGAGTATTGTTGATTTGTTCCAGTTGATAGTGTAGTCTGATATGGATGAGAATGTATTTATAATTTTGAAAGTTTCGTGTAATGATTGCTGTGGTTTTTGTAGGTACAGTAGAATATCATCTGCATATAGGCTGATTTTATGATGTGTGTCCGAGACGTATATTCCTTGTATGCTGTTATTTTGGCGTATTGCTACTGCAAGCGGTTCAATGAATAAGGCGAACAGCGAGGGAGAGAGCGGGCATCCTTGTCTAGTGCCCCTGTGCAGTGTGAACGAAGGTGAGGTGATACCATTAGTTGTGACTGTGGCTCTAGGTGAGGTATAGAGTGTCTTAATCCAGTGGATAAATGACTCCCCGAAGCCAAATTGATGGAGTGTGTGGAAAAGAAATGTCCAGTTTACCTTATCAAAAGCTTTTTCTGCATCTAATGAGGTTATGATTGTCCTGATATTTGATTGTTGAGCGATATTGATGAGGTTGAATAATCTACGAAGGTTGTCTGAAGAGTTTCTATTTTTGATAAATCCTGTTTGGTCGGGGTGAATTAATAGTGGTGTAACTTTTTCTAGCCGGAGGGCAAGTGCTTTTGTAATGATTTTTAAATCTGTATTAAGTAATGAAAGAGGTCTATAGCTGGTGGGTTGGGTTGGGTCTTTGTCTGGTTTAAGTAATATTGTTATGGCTGCTGTATTCATATGAAGAGGGATTTGAGATGTATTTTTTATTTCAGTCACTGTCCGGTTGAAAAGTGGTGATAGTAAATTCCAAAAGTGCTTATAAAATTCAGGGGGGTATCCGTCGGGACCGGGGGCTTTGTTGTTGGGCATCTGAAGGAGGGCTTTATGGAGATCTTGCAGTGATAATGGTGCATCTAAGAATTCAGCCATATCGGAGGGTAATTGTGGTAGGTTTATGTTTTGGAAAAATGATTTAATTGCTGTTGGATTGGATTCTTTTTCTGATGAATATAAGTTCTTGTAGAACATACGGAATGTGTTATTAATTTCTTGTGGATCATGAGTGATTTGATTTTCAAAGGTCTGTATTGATGGAATTATTGATTTGTCTTTTTTTCTTTGAAGTAAGTTTGCAAGATATTTACCAGATATATTATGTTTTTCAATAAGTTCATATTGGAGTTGTTGCATAATAAAGTTGTTTTTTTCCTGTAAAATTTTGTCTAGTTGTAGTTGTGTGTTTCTCAATTCAGGCATATTTCCGTTTTCTGTCAATGTTATTATCTTTTGATGTAATTGTTGTTCTAATTCTATTTGTTTTTTCTTTTTGTAGGTTGAATATGAAATAATTTTCCCTCTTAAATATGCTTTACCGGTTTCCCAGAGTGTTATTGCAGTGGTCTCCGGGGAGTCATTCAGTTCCATGAAGGATGCCCACTCCCTCTCTACCATCATATTGAATACTGAGTCTTTGAGTAGTGAAAGATTGAAGCGCCATCTCAAGGAAGGTTTGGTGTAGTAATGAAATTGTAGTGTTAGACTGACTGGTGCATGGTCACTAATTGAGATAGGATGAATTGTGGTTTCTTTTATATTAGACAAGAGAATATTGCTTATGAGGATATAGTCAATTCTTGAGGAAGAATGATGTACCGCAGAAGAGTGTGTGTATTGTTTTTTGTGTGGGTGTGACAATCTCCAACTATCGCCAAGTCCAAAGTCTGTCATGTATTGTTTTATTGTGTCTGTGGAATGCCAGTGTCTATTATGTCCTGCGATGTGTGAGCGGTCAAGGTTTGAATCCAGTACTGTGTTGAAGTCTCCAGCGATGATTATATTTGAAGCTTCGTTTAATTTTGAGAATATACAGTGAAAAAATGAGGGGTCGTCGGTGTTAGGTCCGTATATATTAACTATTGTAAATTTATTGTTGGACATGGTGCCATTGATGATGACATACCGTCCCTCAGGGTCAGTTATTGTCGAGAGATGGTTGAATATAAGTTTGTTGTGTATTAAGATTGATACTCCTCGTTGTCTGCTGTTGTATGTAGATGAATATATACTGTTAAATTCTTTAAATTGTAGTAGATCAAGATCTGAATTTGATAAGTGAGTTTCTTGTAGAAGGCATATGTCTGGTTTTAGTTTATGAAGTTCGCTGAAGATTTTTTTCTTTTTCGCCTGTGTGCGAATGCCACGCACATTCCAAGTGACAAATGTTAATGTGTTTGGTGTCTGTATGCACATGTGTTTGTGTTAGGTGTGCAAAACCAAGACAGAGCAGACAGTAAATGCATCATTTGAATGAACTGATAACAGGAAAAAAATGTTGAAACTTGAAAATAAGAAGTAGATATAAAATAAACAAAATTGGATAGGGGGTTGAGAAAAAGAAAGAAGAGGCATGGCAGTATATGTATGTCTGCAAGTGAGTGCGAGTGTAGGAGAGAGAAAGAGAATGAATAAAGATAAAAGGGAGAGTCATAGTCCAGAGCCATTGGATAGAGTTATTAACTGGGAGTGAGGAGACTAGTGCAGTTCTATATGTCTAAAGTAGTTAGTTGAGACCTGGGTTATATGAATCAGTTTTGTATATGAGAGAGCGAGCAAGAGAAAGAGGGAGAGAGTGCGCGTGTGCATGCGTGCGTGCGTGCGTGTGTATGTCCGTATGTCTGTGTCTGCGTGCGTGTGCGCGTGTCTGTGTATGCGTGGGGGGAAGAAGGGATGTATGCATGTGTGTCTGTAGGTTCTGTGTGTTGTTGAGTTATGGAGAGGTTACAGTATTGGAAAATTTAGTAAAGCCAAGGGGTTATTTCTGTATTCCGGTATAGCTGTCCATTTATGTAAAGTTTGTCCGAAACAATGATTGCTTTCTTTCCTTGTTGAATCATGTCCTTGCGAATCGGATAAAGTTTTTGGCGGCGCTGCATTATTTCTTTTGGGTATTGTTCATTCAGTCCATAATTCGTTCCTTTCAGTTGTCTTCCTTGATTCTGTACGTGTTGTTTTTGTTTGTAATGCTCGAATTTGGCCACGATTGGCCGGGGTCGTTTATTGTCCGGTGTGGTGTTTTTTGGTCCCATGCGGTGCACGCGATGAAATGTGATGGCGTTTACTGTAGCAGCTGGGAGTTTGAGTTGTGTTGTGATGAAATCTTTGACTAGTTTCTCTGCGTCTTCTGTGGGTTGCTCCGGGATGCCGGTGAATACCAGGTTGTCCCTCATGCTGCGTGACTGTAAGTCCAGTATGGTTTCTTTCATTGCTTTATTTTCTGTTGTTATTGTTGTAACCTGTGTAGTGAGTGTGCTGACTGATTTTTTCAATGATTTATTTTCTTCGGTGAGTGTTTGTATCTGTTCCTGACTGAATTCCAGGCTGTGTCGGAGTGCGGAGAATTCTTGGTGCAAAAGTTCGATGAGTGCTATTCTATTGTCCATTGCGGTGAGTTTGGTGTCAATTGAGCTGAGAATGACGGCGATGTCGGCGATGTCTGCGCAGCATGAGGGGTCGGATGGGTTGTTTGTGTGGGTAGTACCTGAGTCTGGTGTTGAAGCCATACGCAGTCTCTTTTTTTCATTACTGGGAGTGGAGTTGTTGACGGAGTTGGTTAAATCCTGGTTCATATTGATGCACAGTCGGGTGAAACAGTCGTCGATATATTCCTCAAGCGATTCCAGGGTTGTGGGTATATTGCACGAGTTCGGATGGAAAGAGGGAGAGAAAAAGAAAAAATAAAGTTCCAGTAGAAAATAACTTTTGTTTTGTTTTTGTGTCTCTAGCAGCAGGGCGCCGCCATCTTAGATCTCGCACAGTCTCGTGAGCTCCGCTCAAAGTCTCATGGACGCCCATGAGTCAAACTTTGGATGTAAACAAGGAGAACCAGAGTCAAAGAAGCCAAGGTGAGTCCCAATGCAAAGGTGCGACAGGAATCGGCTGATTTGGAACATAAATCATAGTTGGAAAATTACACATGGGACTTGGTGGAGTTACCGAAGGATCGCAAAAGCAAAAGTGATCAAAGTGTGTCTTTAAAGTCAAGCAGCACAGTGACGAACGAGAGGAAAGGTAAAAAGTGTAAAATCGTTGCTAAGGTGCAGATTATGGTGAGACTTTTTCACCAGTGGTACGGCTCAGTTTAATCTGTACGTTGTTATCCTTGTGCTGGGAAAAACAACCTTCATGTGCACCAAATGGATGTTGTAACTGCATTTCTAAATGGACACTTGCAAGAGGAAATGTGCACGAAGGATAGACAAAACAAGGACATTTAGTGTGCAAACTGAAAAAAGGCAATCTATGGGCGAAAACAATCACCATGCTACTGGAGTAAAGCTTTGAATGACATTGGCTTTACACAGCGTACCTTAGTCGAGTCAACTGAGAGTATGGACAAACTGAAGAAAAGATACAAAATGAAGGACATGGGTGAGCTGTCCTACATCCTGGGCATCTCTGTGGTTCAAGACAAAGAGAAAGACAAAGAGTGCATCTCCATCGAGGATACAAAAATACAGAATGGACGGTGCTAAACCAGTGGCAACGGCATCTGACAAAAAGGATGATGATGTCAGTTTTCCAGTGAACCCGAGTGCTATATCAAAGTTTAACACACAAACACACAAATACTGCACATCTCACCGCTCTCAGAAGAGATACAAGAAAGAGACACAAAACCTTGCACTCAAGTTCCAATGGTCAGATTCTCAGATGCAGACTGGGCCAGTGATGATCGGCGTTCGACTACAGGAAACATCTTTCTACTTGCTGAAGGAGCAGTAACAAACAAGCCACTGTAGTACTTTCAACTGCAGACTCTGAGTATGCCAAGCTACACACGAAGGAACTTGACTGAGACGACTACAAACTGAGCTTGGAAACTGCGATCCTGGAGGGGAATCAAGAAGCCATCGCAATAGCAAAGAATCCAGTTGATCATGCAAGAACCAAGCACATAGATATTCACTATCGCTACATCCGTGAATGTGCGGAAAAAAGACAAATACTGTTGCAATATGTCTCAACAGATCATATGAGGGCAGATATTCGGACAAAGCCTTTCCCTAAGCAAAAGTTTAAGTGTCTCAGAGAAGAGATTTGACTGTGTCCAGTTTATTAAAAGTGTGAATTATGCCTAAAGTTGTTAGTCAGGCATAAATATATCAACTATCAAAGTGTGTTATTAAAAAATGTCCTTCACAAAATAAAGGATATTATAAAATAAAGTGGGAGTATCTGTCCTGCAATAATTTCACAATGTGGTACTGCCTCTTTGTGGTGTTAACTGTTATTGTTCAATGATGAAAGTGAAAGTCAAAACTCTGACCGTCCTGCACTGGTTAAGTCCAGGTTTAATCCTTTCTAGACCTGGCTTAGACCTGAAAGATTGAAACATTTTGTGCCGTACTGTAGAACATTCGACGTGAAACAATGGCATCACCATGGACGCAAACAGGTTCTGTAAACTCCACAAGTAAAGTTACGCAGTGCACCTTTAATATTTTGAATTGATATCATTATAAGCCTTTTGCCAGTGCATGTAACTGATCAGAGAGTACACGGTGTGAGTCATGGTCCAGCGGCTGTAATTTGAAGCTGTTGTGGAAACTTGGTCCATTTTGTGACCTCATTAAACTTTCAGATGTGCACTAAGCCTCACATTTACCGTTGTTTTGAACCAGTTTTATTATGTTCCATTAAAGGTACACTGCAGAACCTTTTTGGCTGGGTGTCAGTCCCCTGCTTGTCCCTATTGTTATTGCTTTGCTGGGTATTTTCAGTAGTATGGCATTAAACATATCTTACATTAATTTTAATGTTGGTTTTCTATTGTTCAAAATGTGCTTGAAAAACGTGCATTCTTACTGTGAGTGGGTTTGCCTCTCCACAGATCTGACCCTACAAGTAAAATTACTACTACTATTATGAGCTTCTTTTCCTAAAATGTAAAATGCATATTCTCTTGAATCATCAGATTTGGGGGTTTTATTTGTTTAGTTATTCAGTGCAGCATATTATGTGAATTTTGTGATATCATACAAAGATTTGACACATTAGAATGTTCCACAGTATGGCATTACACCTACATTACATTTATTTAATTACAGGTTTTTTATTGGAACAAAACTGCCTTGAAAAACATGCATTCTTACTGTAAGTTGCGTCGCTTCTCCACAGATCTGACCTCTAACTTGGCCTGCTGGCATAACTTGCTTTTCTTCACGGAGATAGCAGTTGAATGCTTTGTCTGGAATGCTTCACAATATGGCATTCACATCTCCATCTGCAGCTGGTGGGTAAGAAATGTATTTGTATTGAAATTTTTGCAGTTATTTCATCGTCTCTAAAATAGTTTTTCCTTTTTCCGAGAGTTAAAGTTTCAAACCTAACACCGAAATTCAGGTGCATTAGTGAAATAGACCCACTCGTTTTCTGACAGAAGCAGCAAGTCTCCCACTGAGCCGTCTCCATGGCAACACAACACAGGCTTTAGAAAACAGTTGAATCATTTAAAGTTTGTTCTGGGGGGTTCTCTTTTTCACTGCCTACAAGCACCAGCATGTATCGTTGATGAATTACGTAACATTCTATAGAACGACTGACTTTACAGCACATTATTCATTCACTCCATACTCACGAGGCTGCCAGTCTGCGTTGTCTCGTCCTGGTCTCGTCCTGGTCTCGTCCCGGTCTCGTCCCGGTCTCTTCCCGTTCTCGTCCCGGTCTCGTCCCGGTCTCGTCCCGGTCTCGTCCCGGTCTCGTCCCGGTCTCGTCCCGGTCTCGTCCCGGTCTCGTCCCGGTCTCGTCCCGGTCTCGTCCCGGTCTCGTCCTGGTCTCATTCTTCCCAAAAACACTTTAAATAATGACAGACACAATGGTTCTTGCCTGGCAAAGATTTTATAAATTACTAAAAACATTCCCTTTGTAGTGTTTGTACAGAAGCTGGAGGATTTTGTGTTTTTCCTGTTGATCCAAAACATATAAAAATATTTCTAACATTCAAGGTTACATTTTTATATCATTTTGTTGGTTTCATTTCATACATTTGTTACTCTCATCAATGACCCCATGTTTGTACAGTATATCTACAGAAAATGGCAGACGGTTTACAACTTTAAAATGAAAAAGGGATGGGGCAATGTTATAGTCACATTTTAACTTTTGGGAAATCAGCATAGTTTTTCTGCTAATCTCTCAGAAAAGCAAGCAGAGTAAAAAGCGATATGATGAAAAAATAAATTTAAAAAAATCACAAAAAAACACATTTTTTTCCCCCTCTAACATCGTCAAATCATGATTTTTGATTCAATTTGACTTGCCACTTAAATGTGCACTATGTAACTTTTCTTATGGAACAGGTAGGTCCGCCACCTGATTGTCTCCATGGGGATATTATAGCAATGCCTGGAATGTTCCACAGTATTGCATTAAACTTATCCCTGTTGCATTCATTCAATTGTAGGTGATTTTATTGCCCTGAAATATTGATCTGTTACTAGGCCTGATGGCGTCACCCTGTCACCATAGAGTTAGATATGTTTAATGCCCTGCTGTGGAATATTGTAGGCAAAGCAATAACATCTCCATGGGGACATTCAAGTGGGGGACCCTCCAGTGTACCTTTGTCGGTGAACTCTGCTTCAAACCACATGCTTTTAGACTGGAGGAAGACTATTTTTAGTGTCAAAGTATTTGCTGTAGACTTCTCCATAAAAGGTCCTATATTACGCAAAATTATGAGCTTTAAGCCTCGTTATAATGTTGTTACCTCCTCAAAAACACACTTAGAGTTGTGTTTTGTTTCATTTACACATGTTTAAGTAACCCTTTATTATTAGTCTGTCTACATCTCCAAAACTGAAAATACTCTGTTCCACTTTGTGATGTCATGAAGCGGTGGTTTTCAAGTTAGTAGACATTGGCTGAAATGATCCAAATGATTCTAGCTATGGTGTAAAGGAGTTTAAAAACACAGTGGAGCGCTTCCTGTATTACCACGTGACATCACAAGGTGGAGTGTGTTTGTTTGAAAGAGGAACTCAGCGTAAATATGCAGGGTTTGTGTGTTAAACATGTGTGAATGAAACAAAACACAACTACGGGTATGTTTAAGATCTGTGTTATAACAACATGAAAACATAGATCAGAAAATAGTGTAATGTAGGCCCTTTAAAAAGACTCAAACTGATCATTGATGAGCAAAAATGACTGAATCTTAATAAAAATTCCAATATTTTTTCCCCATCTATTTTCTATAGACCCATTTCTTTACATTGCCTCATCCCTTTATAATGGTGGACATTGCACATTTGCATAGATCCCATGAACAAAGAAAAACATCTGTGATAATCAGAATAAACAGTATTAAACTTGGCACTAAACTCAAAAAATACAAAAAAAAACAAAAAACAAACAAAACCTCAATCAATATTTGCAACAAATTCGACCCAAAATACTGAAACAAAATCAAAATTGTGCAGTGAAAGATCAGCAGACAGTGGAAGTAATAAGTCACCATTCACAGAAATGTTGAAAGCATCTGGAGAACTTTGGCTTGTGTCCGCAAAAATCTAACAAAAATACAATAATGCAGGATATATATACGGCTTTGGAAATTTGGTTTCGCGATAAAGTTGGCAATAACTGAAATCAATTATATTTTTCATGTTTTGGCTAAATTGATTATAGTTATTTTAATTTTTGTTTTTCCAAGTCATGTTAACGAATAGCCTTAGACCTCAGATTGGAAACATGGCAAGAAACAGGGTTAGAAGTTTAGGATTCTTGTTCAAATTTTCATGGCAAGGTACAAATATGTTATGGCTAGTTGGAAATAGTCAAATTTTAGTTCATTCCTGGCACAATTGTTTTTACACAATTTTAAGAAAAAAAACACTACCTTATAAATGAAAGCATGTTGATCCAATTTGGTAAAGGCCCAGTACAAAAATAGAATGCGTTTATTTCAAAAGGTCCTGTACCAGTTTTTTTTCCCCAATTAGTTGATTTATCGGAAAAATAATCGTTACATTAATCGGTAAGAAAATGATCGTTAGTTGCAGCCCTAAAGGTAAGTGAGGGATAAATCTGGACCACTGCAAATTGTTTAAAATGAACTAGTTTAGTATTTTTTTTATGTTTATGATAGTAAAAATCAGGTACTTTAAATAAATGTTGTAATATTTGCTTCTAATTAATCGTTTTGTGTTCATTCAAAGCAACAATTACAGATAATCTATTTGTTTTTCTTACAATTTGTTTTTTGATTGTACAATTCCCAAAGTAATATGTATTTTTTAAATTTACAACAAAAAAATATGGTAAAGTAATCTCCTCCACGATATTTGGCTTATATTTGATACATAACCCAAAAATTTAAACAATTAGATTTCTCAAATAAAACTTATAATGTACAGCATACGTCTTTTTTTTTTTTTTTTTTTTTTTTTTTTTTTAAATCAAACTTGCTTTTCAACATGCAGAATTCTTATGGTACTAAACAATCCCTAAAGTGAATGAGTGTTAGAAATATATGTAGAAAAGTGGTACAAAAACTGAAATTTGAACATTTAGAAAATTTTAAAATGCCAAAAGTCGATTTTTTTTTTTCCAATGTCAAAATGGTGAAAGGTGGAGGGATGTGCAAAGTGCGGAAACTGTCAGTTACAATCAAGCCGAGTTTTCTCTGAGATGTTTGAGAAAAATATGACAGTAAATAATAAGAATTAACACTGACACGATTATAATAACTGCATTCAGACCTTGCATGAAATCACTACCATTAAAGGTCCTATATTACGCAAAACTGACCCCTGTGAGCTTTAAAGCATGTTATAATGTTATCTCATCAAAAACATACTTAGAGTCGTGTTTTGTTTCATTCACACATGTTTGACTAACCTTTTACTATTAGTCTGTAACATCTCCAAAGCTCAAAATGCTCTGTTCCACCTTGTGATGTCATGAAGTGGTAGTTTAAGTTAATAACTACCTTTTACATTTTGTTTAGTAGAGATTTCACTGCAGAAATTATCCAGCTGATTCTAGTGAAGGTGTGTGGAGTTTAAAAACAGTGTAGCACTTCCTGTATTCACCACATGACATCACAAGGTGGAACGGGGTGTTTCCCGAGAGAAAAGAACTCAGCATAAATATGGAAGGTTTGTGTGTTTAATGTGTGAATGAAACACAACTCCAGGTTTGTCATTGATGAGGAAACCACATAATAACATAAATCAAAAAACAGCAGTGGTGTAACCGATTTCTAAACTAGATTATCATTTGTTATTAAGTTTGCCATATTTACTTTGTGGCTAACAGACAAATTGATGTCCACCACGACTAAGATTTAAAGGTGCACTGTGCAACTTTTCTAGTGGAGGGTCAGCCACCTCCTAGTCTTTACCTATAATGTTCCACAGATTAACATTAAATATAGACATGTTGCATTTATCTAATTACAGGTGTCTATATTGCAAAAAAGATACTTTGAAAAAACATAATAGTTCAGTGATTGGGATAAATTCTCCACAGATGTGACCTAACTTTGAGTGGTGTACTAGTTACTTGTCTCCATGGAGATACATAAGGAAAATGCCGTACATTTCAACATTCCAGGCAAAGTAATAACATTTCCATGGAGACCAGGTGGAAGGCCCTTCATTGAAAAAGTTACATAGTGCACTTTAATAACATCTCTGTCTAGATTTCAATGCAAAGCCTGAAGAAGGTTTTATACTTGGTTTCAAATTAAATTAAGAAGCTTATAATAGCGATATGACACTAGAAATAAAAAATAAAAATAAAAAGATATTAGTGTTTTACAAATTAGCAGCAAAGAGAAAATCGCTTTTGCCCCTTAGGAGAGAGTTTAAAATCATATGTCAGAAAATGCCTTTTAAAGACTGGTCAGTTTTAGTCAAACTTCAAATCCCCCCCAAATTTCAAATCCCTTTAAATTGTTAAGGAAAAGTGAAAAGAAAAGATGCAGTAATGTCGTGTCTTATGGCCATGTCTTATGCAAACAGTTCATTCACTCTCTATGAAGATGATATGTCAAGAAAATGGTGCAAAAATGTTCAATTTACAAACAACATCCTTTTGAAATTTAAAAATAAAAATAAAATAATGACAGAAATGGTTGAATGGCAGCAGTGCTTTTTTTCATTCTTTCTTTTTAACAGAAATTAGGCTATGCTAAATGGTACTTAAAATGAACAATTTTAAGGTTGTAGCTACATGTACATGTTTTTTTTCACCCTTTCAAATAATTGACCTATTACATTATCTGCAAAATTAATCAATTTATCAATATAAACTTAACTAAACTTTTCTTTTTTTTTTTTTTTTTTTTTTTTTTTTACAGTAGGAGGCTAATTAGCTTGTAACCCGTGATACAACTTACAGAATAACTTTATTTAAAAATTTAGAGAGGGGGTATTTTATTTTACTATAAATTTTTTACTGCTAATACACAACATATTTAGATCACCATGTTAGCTTTTATTGTTTTGAAAATGCTATATTTGCAGAAAACAATGTGTTAACATGTTTCATAAGTTTCACTTTCATTTTTGATGCTTTGAGTCTCCCTTCCCTTTGCTCTCCACACTAAGTCACTCCCCATTCAGAGCGCTAATACATTACAATTGGCCTACATCCCGCTAATGAAACTACTGCACACTGCAGCAGTAAAACTCTTCAAAAAGTTGATTTTGCATAATACCCCTCATTAAGTTACAATTACATTTGACAATATTTTCAATATTTATTTTCTTTATTATTTAAAGTTATGACTCTCACAATAGTTGATTCCCCTCCATCATGCCTTTAACCTATGAGAAATTTGTAATAAAATTTTTAATTTGGATTCAGAGGTCATAAAGATACACTACATAACTTTTCTAGTGGTGGATCCATTAAAGACTTTTCTCCAGGATGCTATTTAAGTATGATATTAAATTAAACTAGCCCCAAGCCTGAAATGCAAACAGGCTAAGTTCCAGGTCAGATCTGTGGATTCTGAGGAGCATTCAGGGGCAAAGCAATAATATTTTCATGGAGACAAACAGACTGTGAACCCATAGAAAACTTACATAATGTACCTTTAAATATTATTCTTTTTATGGGATATCTCTACTTTGAATTCTCATTTTAAGTTTGACCCAAACGTGCAGAAATATATCTATTTTCATATTCATGTACATGTAGCCAACCTCTACCAACATTTAATTTCCTGCTTGATTTTTTTAATAATTTGGTTTGTGTAATTTGTAAAGAATAAACATTAAGTTTTTTAGAGTGACAAAAATCTAACTTAGCACCAGCATCAGTGTGCACCTATGTGTTTCTTATGTGGCTTTCTTCACTATTCCACATATGTTTTTTACAGTGATATTCTGTCATTATAATACATCATATTCACAATATTATTACACTGTGGAGGACGTTTTCCAGTTCAAACTATGAATGTACAAAACCTACCCAAGTCGATGCTTTATCAGTGCTTTGTGTAAAGTTGCTAGTTCAGTTCCTATTCCTCTGGGCTTGGGTTGTTTGCGAATGGCAAAGTGACTGCGTGCTCTTGAGCCAGGGCAGCCAGCTCCTTCAGAAACTCACAGAAGATAACTGCGGAGTAGACAGCGTTCTTCATTCTGAGTGCTTCGGCTTGTTTTTCCAGTCCACCTGCTGCTCCTCCTCCTGTGCTCCTGAAGAGGGCGCTGTGCAGAGACTGGCCTCCATCCCGTACGTGGGCAAGGGCGATCTGGGCGGCGTGGCGGGCGCGCGTCGGACTGTTTGTATGGCGAAGGATGAGGTCGCCCAGAGACGGTTTACGGCTCTTCACTGGAAGGAGAGAAAGTATTGGTATTGGTGATATCTGAGGCTTTTTCTCGATATATCGTATCGGTCTGATATTAAAAATGTAGCTGATGTTTAGCGCAGACGTCCCAGTCTGTGTGTGCCCATGTGTTATTCTCAGATCGTCCTCAGTGCATCAGATTTGTCTTGTTGAACAGACTCATGAGTGAGAAAACGGAGACATCTGGCTAAATTATGGATGTTCGCGGACACATGCAACACATTTCCTTGATTAAGTAAAACGTTAATCTGTGTTAGCCTTCAACAGTTTTTCAAAAGTCTGTTTATTGCTCATGCAGCAAGAAAAACACTGAATGTTGATACTAAAAACTCCTCCAGGCTTTGTACGTAACAATTCTAAATACATCACTCCTGGAAGGGGCTATATGTCAACTTCCCTGTATCAGTACTCTGGCCAAACTCTGAAAAACCTCCTCTCCTCTCTGCGCCCTGAGGAATTACAGAGGTGTTGTGGTGTATTTCATACCCAGAGAGTCAGATCTGCGGAGTGGTGGCACAGAGGACAGGTCGCTCCAGTCCACTCGGCCTCTGAACACCAAGTACTGCTGCGCCTTCCTCAGCATCACAGGAAAGTCCTCATGGGAGGCAGCAAACGCCTCGATACGATTCTTCACAGAGCCCAACACCTGAAGCAAACACAAGAGGGAAAACAGAGGGAATGAAAAAGGGGGAGACAGAGGGAGAGACAAAGTAAAAAAAAAATTAGACTCAGAGATTTATTGTCATAGAAAAATGCCACAATTACGTTTAGAGCATTACGCAACACGGCATTAATAAAAAATTCATTAATTACCGGCTCTATAGTGTTACCTGTATCAGAGACTTGACACTCGGCTGGAAGACCATGTTGGTGTTGAGGAGGAAGGAGCGGAGCAAAGGTTGTGGGTACGCCGCCAGCTGAGCCACGATGCCAGTGAGCAGGATGTTCACATACAGAGAGTTCTGCAACATGTTCTCCAGTTTCGAGAAGATCACTACCATGAATGGACCTGCAGGGGGAGACAGAGGGTAAAACTCTTAAGACTCTAGCCCTCAACTCCTTTACCTTCAGAGCTACATCACGGGGTCAGCCATAACACTAATAGGTAGATAGGAGAAGGAGCTTCAGTTGCTTCTGGAGAATCAGACTGTCCTAACCAGTGGCAGGAACAACATAGTAGCCACATGACACCATTGCGGTTTAATAAAAAAAACACAACACCCACAAATGGACTACAGTTAGCTCTCCTCATTCTCCTCTACTGCTCTGATTTTAATTTCAACATGATAGTGTAGTGCAATAAACCTCACAGACTGTAGCTCTGTGAATCTGAGAAGTTTAAACATGAACCACCTCCAAAAATAGGATATGCTCCCATTCACAGGATAGTTAAATATTCCTCAAACTTACCGTCAGCTGCAGCCACTGATCTCTCCTCAGAATCAACAAATATTCCACCAAATCCTTTAGTCCGTCTGCAGCAGAGCATCGAGGACTGCATGGGGTACCATCAGCTCCATCAGGGGAATTCATGCAAATTAGCCATGTGGCTTTAAGTTTTCTATAAATGTATTAAACAATGTGTGCAATGTGTCCCTTATGTCATTATGTAGTCTACAAATAAAGCGAGTGAAGCCCTGAGATGGGCCTAAAGCTTTTATTGTCACTCTTACATAAAGTTAGGTTTATTCAGATAGTTTTAATGTATAATGTCTGTGGAAATAAAACTTTTACTGCATTATAAACTCTTTGTGCAGAGATCAGCCAAGTTTAGAAACCTTAGGGGAAAATATGCACTGTATTGTGGGATGCTTATAGCTCTTTACCGTTGCTTAAGAAGCTCCTGAGGTTCCTATGCTAAAGGAGGAAAGGCTCCTTTTTATAACTCCTTCCTAACTCAGCGAACTATTTGGACAGTCCTTATTATGGCAGATGGTGATGCACATCCAGTTTTGGCTTAAGGAGCTAGGAGCTTCGTAACATGAATTCGGAACCGAGATGTTGAGTGAGCAAAAAAGTAGGAAAAAGTAAGTACTTTTATTATCAGAAAGGAGAATGAGTCTCACATGAGGCTCTCATTTGGGGTGTCAGTTTCAATACTGAAATCCAGTTTGTTTAAACTTAAAATAGTTTTTCTGATCTGAATCGTCACTACCTAAACCCCAGCACCCAATCATTAATCAGTGCTGCAGCTCAGGGAGTGATTTCACATGAGGCACAGTCCATATACTGACAATGAGACTAACGCATGTCCCCTATTTGCAGGTTAAGGCACTGGCGGCCCAGGTTCAGTTGTGATAGTAGTGCCGTTTCTGTAATTTATCAAATCTAGATAAATAATGATAGAGAAATTAAACAATATATGTCCTTTAAAAAAATGAAAAATGTCTCTTGTTTAATATTCTGCAGGAAAATTGGGTAGTAATGACTGCTTTTAAATGTGAAATATATGAGCATTAGCTAAATTAGCAAGATCTATCTGCATTATTATTTAACCCTGGTAAACCATAACATACAGCCATAGTTGCTCAGGTGTAAACATTCTTTTTACCTGTATATGGCTGAGCTGTAGGCTGGTTCAGGGGTCTTGCTGGACTGCAAAGGCCCACCACACTGCTGTCTCCTCTCTCCTCCGCTCCTACTCCTCCTGTCATCCCCGTCTCGTCCTCCAGGGGGTGTTGCTGCTGTGTCTGCCTCTCCTCTTTGTTTGGTTCCTCTTGTTGGCACACCTCCTTCACCCTCTCCTTTACTCTATCCTCCAGCTCCCTTAGCTCCTGTGTAAATGCCTCAATGCTAATCCCCTGTCCATTCGATTCTATGGGACACTTTGAATCTTCTGGCGACTGCTCCAATAACTCCTCAATCAAACTTTCAACAGATTGGTTACCATCTTCCAAATCTTGCGTTACGATTGAACTACTACTTGTCCCTTCACTTGAATCATTACTAAAGATACTACAACTCTGTGACATGCATTTCGTAACAGACCCATTTTGATTTGCATTTTCGTCCAGGTATTGCCTCTCATCCAAGTCTCTCTTCACCTTTTTAACTTCTAAATCTCTATCTTGGCTGTCATTTTGCGTCGCCGTGCCGTTGAGCAAGGGTTTGTAGGTGACGGTAATGGTGGTAGATTGGTTATGGGAAGCAGGAGATGTGTGCGAAGTTGTCAAATTTGTTGTTGAAGTTGCAGAAATTGGCACTAAAGGAGGGACAGGTTTTGGCAAAAGTTCTTCTCGCTGCAAGCTACGTTTTTTCGATCTTGGTGTTAAACTTATACAATTATTTTTCCCGATAGTAACATCCCATTCGCCGCTATCTCGTTCCGAACTACTCCACTCCGATCTGGCAGCCGCTACTATCGCCGCTCTTTGATTAGGAGGTGTATTATAACTACTACTACTATTACCTTGTATGGAAAAGTGCTCAGGAAACATGGCCATAGATGGATTTGAAGTGGGAGGGGGAGGTGGCAAGAGGGCGGAGTTAGGGGAGGGGTTTTCGCCATCGTAAGGGGCGGACCAATTTCGGCAAGCCCAAGAGCAGAATTCCACACTTTTCCGGGCGTCTTTGAGGTACTCCAGGTATCCGCAGTCCCATTCCAGGCATTCGGTGAGGTTTTGTTGGGTGGTTGGGGTGGTCTCGGGGGAGAGAGTGTGGTCCGTGGTTGGCGGAGTGGACTGGGTGGAGCTTGAGGACGGGGTGGTACCGGTGCTCTGTTGTCTCATGAAGAAGGAGAGGCGGGATGGCGTGCTGGGTCGGTGTGGAGCAGGCGATTCGGAGGAGGGGCTGGAGAGCACTGTGATGAAAGAACAGGCAGTTAATAATGTAAATACACTGCCTGGCCAAAAAAAAGTTGCAATCCAAAAAGAAAAAGGTAACACACTCTAATATTTTGTTGGACCACCTTTGATTACACACATTCACTGTGGCATTGTTTTAATAAGCTTCTGCAATGTCCTAAGATTTATTTCCATCCAGTGTTACATTAATTTTTCACTAAGATGTTGCATTGATGATGATCGGGACTGACCACTGCACAAAGCCTTCTCCAGCACATCCCAAAGATTCTCAATGGGGTTAAGGTCTGGACTCTGTGGTGGACAATCCATGAGTGAAAATTATGTCTCATGCTCCTGAACCACTCTTTCACAATTTGAGCCCGATGAATCCTGGCATTGTCGTCTTGTCATCTTGTCCGTGTCATCAGGGAAGAAAAAATCCATTGATGGAATAACCTGGTCATTCAGTATATTCAGGTGTCAGCTGACCTCATTCTTTGAGCACAGACTGTTCATAAACCTAGACCTGACCAACTGCAGCAGGCTCGTACCTCTTTGCTTAGTTAAAGCCACGTGGTGTCTTTTTTTGGCCAGGCAGTGTAAGTAATAATGCCATATCGTGGAACATTCCCTGTGAAGCAATTATATCATTTGTAGCTGAAGTCATCAACGTTACCTGGGGGGGGCTCACTGGAGGCACTACTCTGTCTGAAACTATTACCCAAGTTGGACTTAAATTAGTTTTAACACCATCTGACCATAAACAACTGAATTAGTTGGAACTACAACAGGAGAGATGATTTTGTACTGTGAAACAAGTCCCTCTCAAATTACATTACAGTCATAAGTTGGCAAGGAACAGTGTTTCAGTTAGTGACTCTCACTTTAGCTGGAGCACAAGTCAAAATTCTGTGGTGGAATTTGCAGATATGTTGACCTGGTTTATGGTGAATATCCAATTCTTGGGGCTAGCCAGTTGAAACTAAAACTGGCACAAATTCACTGTCTTCTCTCTCAATATAAATAAACTAAACTGAAATAATTTTTTGACAATAGCTTCATGAAGTGGTGCCATTATTCAACCACAAAGACATGGTAGTTGTCTGTTGACAAAATAATAAGGTCCAATATCTGTTGATCACAAGTTTGGCTATTTCTTTCAAAAACAGAGTTTATGTAAACCTGAAATTGCGACATTATCAAATTCTAGATCATGAACACAACCTATTGCAGTCCATACAGGTTAATTTATTCTGACCTTTTCCCCAGAAGGCATTGTCATCCTCTCGGTCCATAGAGGGCGCTGTGCTCTGTCTGCAGCACTCAGGGATCAGGGACAGGAACTTGTTGGCAGATTTCCCATATAGGTCGGTCTCTCTGATGGCTCTGCGCTGGCTCAGCATTACATGAGTACAGGGCAGCAGATACCTGGAGAAGGCAAAGAGAACAAGGAAAAATGTATGTCAGGTTTATACAGGCGACAATAAGTCAAATTATTAAGTTATGATGTTATTAAACTCCATGCTTACTGATAGCTGACATGCTTATATCTATCCTTAAATGCTTTCTAATGCTATTTTAACACAAATTTAAAAGGTGTAGAATATAACTTTTCTGTTGGAAGGTCTGCCACCTGCTTATCTCAAAAGTAGAAGTATTGGCCATTGACCTTATTCCACCCCGCCCACTTTTGCCTCTAAACGCCATTAAACCATGTTGTGGTGGCACTTATTTGCTGTGATGAATGGCAGCTCCATGCAAAATAATACCACCCGAATGACAATGGTGGCGCCCACAACAACCTCCAGAAAAAGGAATAAAGTTATCCATCTCCATGGAAACACACAGCCAGACCAAGCTACAAGTGAGTACTATAGAGGCTCAATAAGAATGAGATAATACAACACGTTTTTCACTGTATGTTTCAAGGCAATAAAATCCCTTAAAATTAAAGTTACTTAGTGCGCCTTTAATGCCACAGACAACCATCAAAACACAACTAATATACCTGTTTATCTGGGAGATTTGCATTTACATTTTTGACAGCTTTTTATCCACCAGCGGCAAAACTGTTGTGTTCTTAGGCAAGACATGCCACCCCAAAACATAATTTAGTTTATTATACTTAAACTAAAACATCTTTAAGTTTTACCTGAGAATGAGCTGCAGCATCACGTCTTCACAATGTAAAGACAGAAGAGTCCTGAACAGGCTCAGAGACACCATACAGAGCTGCAACACAACAACATGGCACTGTATAACTAGTCAGAACAACTTGAATTAGAACAAAAAAAAATGTTATGATGTTTCCCAGTTTTATTCATTGTGGGGTATTTTTTATGCAAGCATTAACTCTTTATAAATGTGAATTCATAATATATGTGGATAACCATACTTTGGTTTATAAGCTAATAACTTATTATTTTACCATTTTAATTTAAGAACAAAAGTTAATATATTAGCAGTACACTGATATTTTCCAATCACTTCTTTGCTCCTGGCCCACACGCTGCCCACACAATGTTTGTCTAAATGTCTTCAGGCTTATTGAGACACACAATAAAGATTTGTTGTATGCTAATAAATAGTAAGAGTTTAAGTGATTATTTTCAATACCAAATAGCAAATATAATATTGGGGTAAAGGTAGGGGTTGTCTCTAATATTAAACTACTTAAAACATTTCCAAAGACACATACATTCATTTTCTGTGCAATGATTAATGTGATGTGTGAGTTTTACCACAAAATGGTACCATTATAAAATCTTGTAAACTTCAAAATAGTATAAGAATGTGATATTTCTGCCCCTTTATGGAAGAGTTTGCAGCCTTTTCACATTTGTGTGATACTTACATATTATACTGAATATTGTTAACCGGGATACGGCAACAATTATCCAAAATGTTGTCAATATTCCCCCCTCTAATCAGTAAGTTTGAAAGGGCATGTGACTCATTTCACTTAAACAGACAAAATACTTACATGATTATTACTATACCATTACTTTTTTACTATAAATCTTACCTATTTTTATCTAGTTTTTTTTGTCTGCTTCCTGGTTGGACATGAGCAGCAGATATGAAAGATATGGTTATCTAGCAACCATATTGTTAACAAGGGGTAAAATTATTTAAATTACACAATAGTTTTAATTGTGTAATTTAATTTTTTTTAATTTTGTTAAATTGCCAGAAAAAACACCTTCCTTGTGCATAAATTGTCCGGCATTCTGGATATAATTTTCTGTGTTGATGACATAAGAACAGGTATTCAGTTTTAAAACTCACTGCTGCTTCCTGTAATTTTGTGAGTTTTTCCAACTTCTTCTCCACAAACCGCCAACTGAAGTAAAACAATGATAAATATTTACCACAGTTACTATCCCACCCAAACAAGTCATAATTAGAAATCATGAAAACCTGTCATATGCATATTGATATCGTGACACCCCTGGTTCATAGATACAAACCCTGGAGTTGCTGCTGATTCGAGTGAGCAGAGTATCTAAGATGGTGTCGTTGTCATGGCGATGGAGCAGGATGAACCGGAGGAAAGTCCTGAGGAGAGAGGTCTCAGACACAGAGCGCAGAAACAGATCCAGGTACGCCGTGCTTGCGATCATCTCATCCACTGAGGACTGGAAAGAGAGAGGGACAGGAGAGTAACACGTGTTAAAGCAATACCATGTAACTTTCTCAATACACGATTCTATGGAAATATAATGTTAAAACCATACTTCAGAGCATTCTCCATTGAGACAGATAAGCTTTATCACATACTGTGAAATATTATAGTGCAATAAAAACATCCAAAATAAGTGTAGAGAAAATTTCAGCAGTAGTCATCTGGACACTGTTTTTGAAATCAAGATGTTTCAACTCCCATCCAGAAGCCATTTTCAATTGATGGCACTGGTTTGAGATGCAAGGATTTATACTAACTTATCCAAAATAATTCATCAATTTATTCTAATCTATTTTTTTTCCCTAAAAGGTTCCGTGTGAGACTTTAAATAAGGGCGATGGGGAGATGTCAAGTCACATTGAGTGACTTGACATCTGCAGGACAAGAGGTTTATACTGAGAAATATTCTGATAGGAAAAGGGCCAGAATATAGAGCAGTTTTTCATTTAAACAAGGGATAGAATTAGCATGAAAACTACATGAATAGTAATTGCTCTATACATAATTTAATATTTGTATTATATGATAATAATAACTGAATTCTGCTAGGACACTGCACTAACTAAGCATTAAAAAACAATCAACACAGATGGTTCAGGTGCAAAGTTTCACTTTTCTTCATGAATGTTATTGCTTTTGCCTGGAAGATAAACATGTCAATCTCTATGGATATACAGGTCAGACCTGTGGAGTGACAAAAGAATACATGTTTCTTCAGTAGTAAAAAAAAAACAAAAAAAAACAAAACACTTTCAATTCAACAAATGCAAGATAGGCAAAGCAATAACCACTGCATGAAGGACACAAGCCGGTGCATGTTTAAGAGAGTAGTTTCAAACAATTGATAATTTCTCAAAAGTAATTGACAAATACTTTACCTTATGGAGTGCGGGGCCCATCACTGGCACCAGGAAGCCATTGTGTAGGTAGTCAAGGAGCTGCGTTCGGACCAAAGGATGAGAGACTTGGACCACAGCGTTACAAAACTCCAGAGAATTCATGAAGAGGACCAGAGAAGACACACCCATCCAGTCCTCCCTCCTCAGCGCGTGCCAGTCATCCCCACGAACATCAATCTTTCTGGGCAGAGACGAGTAGAGAGCGCTGAGACCTGTGGCCAGCACCTGAAGGGGGAAAGGAAGAAGAAAGGAGTAAGAGGCTGAAAAACATTATAATGTTCACAAACTCAATAATGGACTTTACAGACTCTAAAACACATTTTTATACTAAAGACATAAAAAAGATTATTAAACCAAAATGTCAAAAAAGAATGTTTGCAATTTTCATAAAAAATACACTATATTTGTAAATATTTAGAAGACTTCAGTCTCATTTTTTGGTAGAAAATCAGTAAAAAACTAAATTATCAAAATACTAGTTGACTACTCATAAAAATAATCACTGACTAGTCAACTAAAATAATCATTAGTTGCAGCTCTATCCTCAAAATTATATCAGTTAAAAATAAGTATGGATAAACTTCATCTTCAAACAGCAAATATATTACAATTTTAATGGTGGGAAATAAATGATCGTGTTTTCTGTGTAGTTCAGATAAGACTGGTGTTAGTGTGGTTGAACGATGACTCACAGATAAAGACAGTGGGAGGGTTATGCAATATGCATTGCTTGTGCATATGCATATGTATAGGTCTGTGTGAGGCCAGCTAAAGATATATAAAATGTAAATGTGTCAATTTCGTCAACTGTTTGCTGTCATGCTCAGGTTTAGATGCCATATAACCAAATCCAATTCAGATTATGATTCAGCAGCAAGAAGGATCAAATATTGTATTATGACTGTAACTTGTTACTCATTTATAACAAGTGAGTAAAATCATCAGCGACATTTAAACTTTGCTTATAAACTCATTGTGGTGGAATGTATAAGGTAACTGAAGAATACATTTAAATTAACTTGTTAAATGAACAAATTTCTGTATCAGAATTAGTACGACCTCACACAGACTAGTATACACCCATGGACCACTATGGAACATGCCTGGATGACTGCGGCATTACACACATATAAAGGACAACGATTTAATGTTGAAAATAACATTCTGTTGTCTAAATAAATAGTGTTTTTAATTGTCACTGTGGTACTGGAGTCTATTCCTTAGTATCAAAATTGAGTTTGAAATTTTAGTATCGTGAGAACACTACTCACTGGACAGAAGTAGGAGTTCTCTGCGATGTATCGGGCCACAGCTTCATGAGAGGCAGAAGCCGCCATCACAAGCAGCAGAGCGTCCCTAGCCTGTTGCCCCAGAGCTCCGTCACGATGGATGAAGGGGACCAGGAGAGAGAAGATTAGGAGGTTTGTGGAGCCATGCTGAGCAGGAGCTGCTCTGAACAGGAGCTCCAGGACCACAGGCTGACGGGCCATAGTCACACACACCTGAGGAGGACAAGAGATATTAAAGAGATATTATTTTACTTATATGGAGTATTAATTGCTAACACATGGCATATTTAGACCACAATGTTACCTTCAATTTTTTTCATAATACTATATTTGCCAAAAACAACGCATTAACGCAATTAATTTATTTTATAAGTTTCAGTTTCATTTTTGATACTCTTTGCCTCCCCTCCTTTGCTATTTAATAATAATGGCTTACACTTGTAATGCGCTTTTTCAAAGCCTCTCAAAGTGCTACACTATAGTCATTATTCATTCATTTCCACACTTGGTGATGGTAAGCTACTACTGTAGCCACAGCTGCCCTGGGCAGACTGACTGATTTGTGCTAAGTCACTACCCCTTCAGAGCACTATCACAATCAGCATGCATCCCACGAATTAAACTACTGCACATTGCATCGTGGCATGTCGTGTTAAAGAAGGAGCTGAGTCAAAAGGCAAAGCTCTTGATTTACCGGTCAAGCTATGTTCCTACCCTCCCATGTGACCTAGATCGGCCACATGGGAGGAGCTCAGAGCAGAGCTGCTGCTCCTTCACGTGTATATATATATATATATATATATATATATATATATATATAAATACAGTATGATCACTGTACCTGGTTGAGCAGCAGCACGAGACTGTTCTCAAGTGCCGGAGGACAGCCCAGCTCAGTGTCCCCACAGGCCCCAAGTAGCCGGAGCAGAGGGTGGAGCACCGCTGTGTGCTGCAGCAAGGGCTGATGGGACTGTCCGATCAGCATCTCAAACAGCTTCAGCAGCGCCCCCTGGCTGTCAAGGTCCAGACCACGGCGAATGTGCCACTGCACCACTCTCTCCAAAACATTCTCCGTCACCACCAGCTCCAAGATAGGGCCAATAGGAGACACAGAGTCACCCAGATCTGGACTCTCACCTGGGGGGTTCATGATTACAAAATTAAACAACAGTTCAAATTATAATTTATAATGTCATCTCTAGGGATGTCACAATATCACATTATTGTCTTACAATTAATGTCAGAAGAAATATCATGTGTATTCACGATATACAATTATTGACACCATGAACACACAACAGTGAAATCTTACTGGGTACATTTACAAGCCTAGTGAAAATCTTATAAACTAGAATGTAATAATCCCATAATTACATCTGATTTTTGATGTGTGCACCGAGGTAATCCGATTATCAAAAACACTTGGCGACGTGTGTCAGTTAATCAACGAACTGTTGCATTAGGGGATTCATTAATTTTAAAATAACTTTCAATGATTAACATTCTTTCTTTCATTTTTGCCTTTACCACAATAGTTTGCCTTTTAATTTTCACATAATTTTCTTTGTCAAACCTGCACAAGTCTGAACGATCACATTTGGCTCTTTATGCAACATTTAAATCTGTCAAGTGTGAAGTCCAGAAA
This sequence comes from Periophthalmus magnuspinnatus, assembly GCF_009829125.3. Classification (NCBI taxonomy): domain Eukaryota; kingdom Metazoa; phylum Chordata; class Actinopteri; order Gobiiformes; family Gobiidae; genus Periophthalmus; species Periophthalmus magnuspinnatus. Next base: position 20,862,322 of record NC_047146.1, read on the forward strand.
TCAGATAATGATCAGATTTGTTGGTGTGGATGTGAACAGAGCCAATGTCTAAAATAGATCTCAATTCATGTCTTCTGTAAACAGCTTTATGAAATCACACTGAATGAATAAGTAATATTAATGTGACATAAACAAAGAGATACAAAAGGAACTTTACATTTAGAATATATTTGATTTAAATTATTTAATTTTGCTTTTAAAACTTTCACAATTATTATGTGAGCTGAATAATCATGATTATCAGTTAACCACATAATCTTGACAGGCCTAATTCAAGATCACACTCTTGTATTTTCCTAATAGTAATTTAGTAATTTAAAGGCTCCCTCATCACCTGGGCGCTCCTCTGCTAACAAACAGAGCATCTGATCTGTGTGGTTCCTCACTGCGGTCAGATCATCGCTGGAGGAGGAGGGCTCACGCTGCTCCAAGATCCAAGACGCCTGAACAGACAGGGAAAAGAAGGAAAATAATGTGTGAAATTTGCATATAAAGAAAACTATCTCATACATTATTAGGGTGGTCAATGTTGACAAAAATGAATCTCTTGATATTTTCAGGAAACAAATGCATCTTTATATGCTTTAGTTGATATTTAAGTGAAAGCTCTCTAAAATTACTCACAAAATTATTTCAAAAACCGCAGCCTTGGCAATTACATCCACTGAAACAGCCTTGTCAATTCAAAATGGTTAATGATTATTTGAGATCAATATTTTCTTTTTAAATTTTTTAAAATAAGCACTACACCCAATCGTAAAATCGTATTATTAACAATTCAGTTCTTGCCCTGCACTGTCGAAGCATTTCCAACACACCACAATCAATGTTTTTCCCTGTTTTGTTTTTGTCTTCAGTCCAGTGCACTATAATTGACTGTGATGCATGGTTAAACAGAATGTCTTCACTCTGTCTGAACTCACAGACAAATAGCAGAGTTTAGTAACATTATTGACTCAGACGCCTTGAGTCAGTGTGACCACAGGAGCCGATAATCATCACAAACTGGACCTGATCGGAGTGTTACAAAACATTTTTAAACCTTACACAAATATCATGGGAGAAAATACTTATGCTCCTGTCTGATCTGGATATTTGTTAAGAGTGAAAATATGTCTAATTTAATGATATTAATAATAATGCATTAGTCTTACATAGTGCTTTTCCAGATGCTCAAAGTTGTTTCACAGTTTCATGCATTATTCACTCACTCCACACTTGGTGGTGGTAAGCTACTATTGTAGTCACAGCTGCCCTGGGGCAGACTGACAAAAACAAGGCTGCCAACCTGCACAATTGGTCCCCCCAACCACCCCAAAGACTCACACCACATTCATACTAGGCAAGGGTGAAGTATCTTGCCTGAAGACACAATGACACTGTGGCACCTTGTATTCTCAGTAGTCCAGCAGTCTCTCACTGTAGTACTAACCAGGCCCAGCCCTACTTAGCTTCTGAGAACACAAGTTCAAGCTTTGACAAGGACAGGCACTGCTGGACATTTGGTTTAGTTTATTTTATGTCAATGGAGGAGCAGTAATAAGAGTAGTGTTGTTAAATAATTTATCCCTCCATTTTGACCAGGGTTCATCCAGTACTTATTGAAACAGAAATTTGAGTTGGTGCAAATATTTACCTAACAGAATGTCCACTGTAAATAATAACACACCTTATATCCCAAACAAAAGTCTTTCAAATGAGCACTAATCTATGAACAGATTCTTACTTTATGCACAACAAAAAAATCAAACCACATTCTTAATATTTGTCTGATAAATATGCAGCCATATTTTTATCTTAAAGTTGTACATGGTGTCACATGCTTGAGTATGGCGGATTCTTCTTATCTGTTCAAATCCACTGAAACGCAAGTCTATTTCACTATCTAAGTTTGTCCAAACATGCATACCAGAGAAAATCCTGCATTGCAAATGACATCCACAGCCAATCTCTACCAGTCCAAGTCAATATGATTCTTGTATTAGCCTTTTCTTCTAGAGATGTCACAATATCAATTTAACTGGTTTTCCAATTATGGTCCAATTCCAGACTCTTGTGGATTTGAACAGAATGTAAAAGGGACTGGCTGGTCAGGCAAGGAAACAAGCAGATGCAGACCCTCTATCAGAAAAAATGATATACAATATCAATATTTATCAGAAAAGTTACAATCAATAAATTATTAATCTATAAAATGTTATAAAATGTAAAATACCTTAAAAGATCGAGTTAGGTTTTCCCAGTAGCCTACCTGTCTCCAGTGGTTCTGAAACACCATGAGACAAGTCTCCGGGTCAGCAATGCAGTGGCCAGAGGGGGCAGTATTTCGCCCGGTTCTCACCCCGGGACCGCGCGGGTTCAACCTGCTCAGCCAGCTCATGGTCATCCAAGAGTTTAGTCAAGACTTATGAAGATGTCGAGTTAAAATGTAAAAATTAGAAGCAGAAAAGGGGAGAGCTTGAGGGTAGAGAGAGTGGGAGGAGGAGAAGGGGAAGAGGCGGTTGGAGAAGTGACCAGGCGATTTATTTGGTGTCAGTTTGTGGTAAAAAGTTTTAAGTTTTGTTCAGGAAAATGGTCCTGTCGTTTAGACAATGTCATCCAGTCTGAAGACAACTCCACTCCATATCCAGTCAGGACGCCACACAGCTCTGTGGAAACAAGAGGAGAGATGGAGGACCATTAGAACAATGACGTTCAACAAGCCTTGCCTAAGCCAAGCTTAATTTTGAAGTGTTGTGAGCAATTTTAAACCAAAACAAAACAACAATTAGCCAAATAGACACAGGGACAACATTTATTTTTGCAATAAATGGTGTAATTTGGTAATATTTTTGTGGGTGGATTTATAATATAATTAATGAGGAAAAACACAAAATGAACTCTCTTACTCCACAATATAAAACCATTTTCACCTAGCTGTCCCTGTCACTGTGGTTTCTGCAGGTTTGTTTAAGATGAGTGGATGTTCTGGTTAAACGTGTTTAAGGATTAACTGTAGTTAGTCCTGTATCTTCACAGCAGAGGCAGGAATAAACTGGAAAATCCCAAAGAATGTCAGTACTTGTTACGGACCACTCAATGTACATTCAACTGTACAAAGCAACCATCACCAGGGCTGAAAAATTTGGGAAAAATATCTCATAAATGCATTAATATTAAATTTAAATTTATTTAATAACAATTTCATGCCATTTTCAGATAAAACCAACTCAAGTTTACCTTTTTGGCAATGGTTCCAAAATGTATCAGAACGATTTAACATTAAGTCTGTGTTTAAACCACTTTTTAATATTATTTTTGGTACATTTAATGCATTTCAATTTTAACTGAGACAGAAATCTCCTAGCTATAAATAAGGTAAGCAGTATACTCAAATGATGGCCGCATACGGACAATAGATTTATGCACAATAGCAGGACTTTCCAAATCAATAAAGTTCATTTAGTGCAACAGAAGCCAGAGAGACGCAGCAATTTCCTGTGAGTGAGTCAACAAGTTAATGACGGTTTATTAAAAATTTATTCAATCAGATAGTGCCATGGTAACAACAGATGAGGATTATAAATACGTAACTAACACTCCAATATATTTTTATGTAGTTTATATGTAGAGGAGGAGAATAGTAGGGCTGCAATTCAAAGTTTCACAAAATGGATTCTTGTGAGCTTTTAGCCATGTTAGAATGTTGTTACCTCCTCAAAAATATACCTGGAGTTGTGTCTTTTTCATTCACACACGTGTGAGTAACCCTTTATTATTAGTCTGCCTACATCTCCAAAGCTCAAAATGCTCTGTTCCACCTTGTGATGTCATGAAACAATAGTTTGAGTTAACAGCTCCTTTTTTTTTAGTAGAGATTGGCAATTCCAGGGCTAAAATCATCCAAATGATGCTAGTGAAGGTGTGTGGAGTTCAAAAATACAGTGGAGCAGTTTTGTTTGTTTTTTTTATACTCAAGAGTAGTTGATTAAACATTGCAGCCTTTGCAATATTTGCAAAAAATTTTATTGTGACATTTGATATCATCACCATTCCCAGAGGTATGATAGGCCCTACTGTATCTGAGGCTTGTTAGACTTTAATCTGAGCATTATTTTAACACAATCTGATCAGAAAGAGCTGGTTTAGTTTGAACTACAACAGGTGATTTGCACTGTTAAACAAGTCCCTCTTAAATAAAATTACAGTCACAGAACAGAACCATGAACGCTTGTATTTATCACAAGCTCCGGAGAATTAGTTGTTTAAATCCATTTTGTATATTTTCTTGAGTTTTCAGAGTTATTTGGCAGTGTTTGCTAATGTATGCATAGTGTCACCATGGTAACTGCTGAATATTGCACCATACATATACATGTGGTCCACCCCAGCATGGTGTCACTAAAAAATATCAAAAGATCACCAGCAAAATGTTATGGCCCACCCCTAGTATACAGGATGAAATGTGAGGTGTTTTTAACGACTTGTTTGAACCTTGTAAATGCCATTTATCATATCCTGGTCATATACAGAGAAGCCATAAACCACTAGTCCAGAGTCCATAGTTCACCTAAGAATTCCAGGAAAGGGAGGGAGCTACATAAGAAGACTGTCAAGTACGTTTGGTATGTTATAATCGACATAAGACTTCCTTATTCCTTGGCTTGGAATGTTCCTCAGTATGGCATTAAATACAACTATCCTGCATGTACCTAATTACAGGTGGTTTTATAGGCCAAAAATGGAAAACTTGCATTCTCCCTGTGAGCAGGCTTGCCTCTGGCTTGGTGGTACTTGTCTAAATCGAGATCGGCAAGTTTAAAGCCATACAGGGAATTTTCCATGCAAAAGCAATAAGCATGTTTTGGACCCTCAAACAGAAAAGTTACAAAATGCACCTTCAAAAATTAAAAAACAGCATTCTTTATGGATTATGTGTGGGTTTGTAGGAAAAAATGACACTTTTTCACTACAACAACATGTAAGCTACTGCACAAACCGCAAATTTTCTTTGGCTTTCTCTGTTCAATAAACTTAACTATATGTTGGCTAAAATGTATCTTATGACTTGAAATTTACAAAAAGGATATACTTGGCAACTAAGTTCACATACACACCAAAATGTAATTATTATCTGATTTCTGGGGCTTTAAGACAATTTAAAAGACATTTAAAGCACAAAACCTGATGTGAGTGATCAGAGGGACCATGATCAGAAGAAATCAGATGATTTTTTTCTTTTCTTTTTTATATGCCATTTTAAATATCTTATAACTCCAAACATCTGATCATAATCAGACTTTGAGTGTGCATGTATGACAGCCACTGGTTAGCATCATTGTATAGGTGGCATAAAAGTGGAAACCTTAACAATGCTTTATTGATAACAGTGGGGAACATCTACTTACATGCCATTTCTGACATGAAAAACAACAGATCTACAAGCTTTGACAATCAACTCATCAAGTTGCAAGTACCGGCATTTCTTCTAAAAATGTAACCACACATTGCAGAATAGCCCTGAGTTTGCGTTTTGTTGACAGGTGTTTTAAACACATGTCCACAGTGACAGGTGAGACACAAAAACAGAGGAGCTGCTGAGAAGAGAGAAAAGACATTTTTACAAAAACCTGAGTGCAGCTGCTGTTACCCAAATACTTTATGACAGTGTTACACATTCACTACAACAACAACCACAAAGCTTCAAAGACACTCAGGTAGTAAAGCAGAAACTAGACCAGGACTGGAGGGAACGCATCTTTACTTTATTTACAGTTTAAAGTAATTTTTTCCATCAATGCTTAAGTAGAGATTATCTGGTATGGATTTTTTCAACCATTACTAACCAATGTATAATCAATACTTTGAATCTGTAAATTATATTCCTATTGGTTTTACTTTTTTAAATTATATGATACAACAAACTATCTAGTTTATAACCGATTCTGTTGTATTTTTCATGATGATATATAAATATAGGTAACAAGCTATAAATTCATTGCTCTGTCCCTGTCTGCCCAATCAACACTAAAAAAATTGGTGACTAAACACCAGGGCTGAATGATATGAGAACAACATCCTGTTGAAAAATTTCAACAAGCACTGCGATTAGATGTGTGATATATGTTTTAATAATAGGACTCTGTACAAAGTTCACATTTTAAATGCGTCCAGAAGAACTGAAAAAAACACTGAAATATTAATTGGATTTCAGAACATGTTTTCAAAGTAACACTGGAAAAACACTAGATTGGGTCAATGAATCTCCAATACCAACACACCTCTCAATACAATGTAGTCTTTTGCTTTTGAAAGTTGACTTATTAACAGAGTTGTCAGTTCAGTTCCTCAGAAATGAAAGTGGCTCTCCATATGGTAATACAAGATGAGTGTATTTTTCATAAGATAGCTTTAGTTACAAAAAGGACAAATTTGGTCAACTTTTACCAAATCTAATAAACAAAAATACTAAAACATACACCAGACACAGTTTATTGCTTAGTTAATTTAGCTTTGTTGTAAACTAGTTAGAATTTAAAGCACTTTTTAACGAAATCAATTGATTTTTCCATAAGTCATTTAGCTCTTTAAGCTTTCCCAATTTAAACTGTAAACAAAGCACAATATCTAGAGCTATAGACAAGAAATAATCATGTTGCAACTCAATGCAATACAGCAAACAGCTTACTCAAATGATCCTATGACTATAAACTAAAGTGTTGATGTAATGATTTGGAAATATGAAGTCTAGCCTACACTATTATGAGGATATTTCAATAACTATTAATCATTCACTTGCACTGTTGTTCTGCCCACACTGTATATTTTGCATTTGTATATCAACTTCTGTTTTTATTGACCTTATTTGAATGCATGTCCCTTATTTTTATTAGATCATAGCTTGTATTCACCATTACCAGTCATTGTTTTATGTTGCACCACAATGCCTAAACAAGTTTCTAGTTTGTGAATTTTGCTCACTGACAGTGGCACTAAAAATGATTCTGATTCTTAAATATATCACCAATTTTGTTACGATTTGGTTATTCCAGTTCTAATTCATAACTCGGTATAGACACAACTAAAGCTAAAAGCAGTTATATGGCACATTAGCACTTTAAACAAGTTTCAGAACAGATTTCATAATAATTAGCTCATGTGTTAGCACTGATGTCTGCTAAGAACCAAAAATCAGTTCAATCCAATGGGGAGATGATGTAGCAAGCTCCAAGGTACACCCCAACTAATTAGCACTTAGCTTAGAAATAACAACATTGCAATACGATTGTTCAAGTATTTAACGTGTCAGTTGCGTATACGACTAGAAAATATTTTATTACTTACCTTATTTGTGTGTAAATTGTAAAATTTCGGCTAAAAAGTGCTTTCCAGTAGGCTCGTTGATGCTAAGTGGTCGTAAGCGCTGCTCGGAGGCTAACAGCTAACTAATGTATTCACAATGTCAGATAGCAAAACGGGCTATAACAGCTCAGATATCTAGAAAACAGGGGTGTTGTTGCGGTAAACGGAGTCATGGCAGTCGGAACACGAAGCTCTCCTCTTTTAGGTTACTGTGCATCCCGTGAGTCACAGATAAACATCCGATTTGGTGGATTTTGAAAAGCTTTGGTCGCTCCCGCAGCCGCCATCTTGGTACAGTCTCCGCCTACTGTCATGAGTCAGAGCGGGCGCGAGGAGAGCAGAGGAAAGATTAGAAATGTATTATAAAAAAGTATTTATGTCAAACTTAATTATAGTACGTGGAGATTAAATGCTCTAAAATGTATAATTATAACGCTATATACTTAAATTATAGGTTTGTCAACAGTAAACTAATTATTTTAAACTATTACCTGGTTTTAATATGCGCAGCTATATAGCTTATACAAAGCTTGTAACTTTTTCTGATGGCTTGTCACAATTAAGCCGTTACTGCTTAGTCGGGCGTGCAAAATGCATAAAACCTCTCCCCCTAATCAAAAAAATAAATAAAAAAATAAATGTTGCAGTCTATTAGTCATGTCATGTCATGTTTGTTTGTTTTTTTTTTTAATAAATAAAATATGCACTATGTAAGTTTCAGGTGGAGAGTTAGCTACCTGCAACAGCAAAGCGAGTTGTGAACTTTGCTTGGAATGTGTCACAGTATGGCATTAAATTTATATCACTATGGAGACAGGTGTAATCTTTACATAGCAGCTTTAAAAACAGAGTTTACAAAGTGCATCACAACAAATAAAAAAAAAGGAAAAACAAAACAAAAACACAATACACACCCAGCAGATAAAATACAAAGATAAGATGCACATATTAAGTAGAATGTAAGTTTTATAATGCATTTTATCAATAAAAACACCCGCAATTGAATAAATGCAGGGTGGATATGTTTATACCATACTGCAGAACATTCCAGACAAAGCAAGAGCATCTCCATGGGAACAAGAAGCAAGAAGTAGTGGTCCCTCTACAAGAAAAAGTACACAGTGCACCTTTAAGTCAGCTGGGTTAATTGGCTTTATATTTTCAAAGAATTTGCAGCTATAGGTGATGTTTTAAAAACTTATTATATTGGACATTAATGTGAACTAATCCTCTTAACCATCACTCCCTACATTACCACTGACTTAATGACCCTCTTCTCTCCTCTTAGCCCCTGTAGAGCTGCTGTCATTGGTCTAACTGTGATAACATCACCCTCTGAGTGGAAGGAGCCTGGAGTTGTCCTGGAGAAGCTATTCCCCAAGGAACCATGGCACTTGTTGTTACCCTGCCCTCCTCCATGGAGACCAGTGTCACTCCACTAACATGTAATGCAAGTCAGCCGGATGCACATAGTCATGTGAAGGTGGAAAAACTACGAAGAAAAGCGAAATTTAGGGTCTAAAATCAGGTCACAAGATGGATGATTTGGGTAATGTCACTGTCAAGAGTAACCAGTGGCAAAGGCTTTTGAACTGGCACAGAAGGAGGAGGGTGAATGTACAAGAGGAAGGAGAGAATCGGCCAGAAGAGCTAAGCAAAAAATCGGATCGGCTTGCAAAAATCAAGTAAGTAATTTATTGTTTTGATGTTGTGATTTTTCTTAAGATTCTCTAAAGAATTAAACTAAATATCTTGCTTTTTTGATGTATTTGGTCATAAATGTGTTTCTTACTTCATAGTGATGATTCTTAGATGACACCAGAGAAACAGAGAATCATGTTGTATAAACACTGGATTTTTACTAAAAGGTGTACAACATAACGTTTCTGATGGGGGTCCTACATTTGCTCATTTGCTGGTTTTTCTGAAATGTTCCACAGTATGGCATTAAAAATACACTGTCTGGCCAAATAAAGGCCACCAAAAAAAAGATCACACACTAATATTTGGTTGATCTGCCTTTAGCTTTGATTACAGCACACATTCGCTGTGGCATAGTTTCAACTTCGCTTCTACAATGTCACAAGATTTATTTCCATCCAGTGTTGCAATAATTTTTCATCAAGATCTTGCATTGATGATGGTCGAGTCTGACCTCTGCACAAAGCCTTCTCCAGCACATCCCAAAGATTCCAATGGGGTTAAGGTCTGGACTCTGTGGTGGACAATCCATGTGTGAAAATTATGTCTCATGCTCCTGAACCACTCTTTCACAATTTGAGCCCGATGGATCCTGGCATTGTCATCTTGGAATATGCCCGTGCCATCAGGGAAGAAACAATCCATTTATGGAATAACCTGGTCATTCAGTATATTCAGGTGTCAGCTGACCTCATTCTTTGAGCACAGACTGTTGCTGAACCTAGACCTGACTCGTAGGTATAGGCGCGTACCTATTTGCTTAGTTAAATCCAGATGGCGACTTTTTTTTTGGCCAAGCAGTGTATCTGTCCTGCATATTTCATTTTGGATGTTTTTATTGCTCAAAAATTCCTTCCTTCTCCACAATCTGACCTGTAACATGATAGTGCAACCTGCTTACCTGACAGAAGTTTAATATTTTACTGCGGAAGGTTCTAGCCAAACCAATAACATTTCCATGGAGACACGCAGGTGACAAACCCTCTACCACAAAGGATACATAGTTGACTTTAAATCCACAGTTTTTAGTATCTACACTGGCCAGGATGACTACTCCATTTGTGTACACATTTTTTTTTTTTTAAACAATATTAAGTTTTGCAATTAAAGTATTTAAGTTGAATATTATTGAATAATCCTTGTTGTTTCCAGTTGGAGAGACTGGGTAGTGGACCCCGCAGAGCAGTTTTACTATGTGTGGCTTCAGGTTATAATCTTCCCCATTGTCTACAACTGGGTCATCATTATTTTAAGGTAAAACATGTCAGCAACATTCAATATACATTTGCTCAATTACCACTCCACATTAAGGAATATTTCTAAGAGTCAAAAAAACGCTGTCATTTCAATATTAACTTGATTGTGCTTTTACTGTGAGATATTTATGATTGGTGTTCTAATTAAAAACAAAACTCTGAATACAATACAAAAAAGGCAACAAAATATTTATGGAAAATCTTCTTACTCCATGGGCAAGTCCAAAAGGATAGAACCAAGAATTAAATAAATAATTCTAAGACGGTCAAATCTCAAATTTTGAAAGACATTTTTGTAGAATATACAGTTTACAGTGAATCTCTATAAACATGTCTTTCAAGGGCCTATATTACGCATTCGTCTGATCTATAAATGTATAAAAATCTGTCAACTGGACAAAACATTATAAGAGTGAAGACGTGTCGCTGCTCATCCGAGCCATTTCTTCAGTTCTGGTCAGATTACTGGTGGACACGTTTTTCCAGTTGACAGATTTTATATTTTTCTGATCTGTTATAATGTTGTTTCCTCATCAATAATATACCTGGGATTGTATTTTGTTTCATTCACACATGTTTAACACACAAATCCTGCATACTTAGGCTGACTTCTTCTCTCAAACAGAAAACACTCTGTTCCACCTTGTGATGTCATCATGTGGCGATATGGGAAACACTCCACTGTCTTTTTAAAACAGAATCACTAGAATTATTTGGATAATTTCAGCCTAGAAATATCCAATCTCTACTAAACAAAACATAAAAGGTAACTGTTTGCACCACTACATGACATCACAGGGTGGAACAGAGCATTTTGATCTTTGGAGATGTAGACAGACTAATAATAAAGGGCTACTCAAACAACAAAAAACACAACTCCAGGTATTTGTTGATAAGGTAACAACATTCTGACATGGCTAAAAGCTCGCAGGAGTCAGTTTTGCATAATGTAGGACCTTTAAACTTCTTTAGGACCTGCTTCACCTCCATTGCGCTGAACTACCTGCCTGTGTGGTTGACCCTGGACTATCTGTCAGACATGATGTATGTAGCAGACATGGTCATCGCTCTGCGCACAGGTACAGTTTTATATTTTAAGTAAGAATGGGTGATGTATCATATGGGGTGATATTGTCCAATTTGTTTGATATCGGTTGATACTGATATTTGATACCAGTATTTTTTGGTGCTGCCCCATTCTCTGTGTGCCCATGTGTCATTTCCAGATTTGTCTTTTTAAGGTAAAAGTCAAAATAGAATATAGAGTGTTATGTTGCTCGCCTCTCCAAAGATCTGACCTCTAACCTGTGTCCCGTGGTGCCGTCACCTTCTTGCCTCCATGGAGATAGATGCATTTAATTCCACGCTGTAGAGCATTCAAGAAAAAGCACTAACATCACCATGGAGACAAGCAGGTGGCCCCCCTCCACCAGAAAAGTTACATAGTGCACCTTAAATTATGGTAAGAAAAAATAGGCAAACTTTTACAGCTTACAGAATGATTTATGTATATTTATGCCCCATCCCATATTTTGTAACTAACCCCATCTTGGTCTTTTAGGGTACTTGGAGCAGGGAATCCTCATCACAGAAAGGTCCAAACTGAAAAAACACTATCTCCACTCCAGGTTTTTCCTTCGGGACATTGTGTCTTTGCTCCCAACGGACTTCCTTTACTTTGCATTCGGGATTCAGACTCCTCTAGTCCGGATAAACCGACTTTTACGCACTCCACGCCTCAACGAAGCTTTGGATCGCATGGAAACAAGAACTTCCTATCCCAACACATTCCGAATTTCCAAATTAATGATCTATATTTTTGTACTTATTCACTGGAATGCTTGTCTATATTTTGCTCTTTCGAACTACATTGGATTTGGTAGTGATAGGTGGGTCTATCCAAACATCTCCAACCCAGTTTTTGCTTCAACACGTCGACAATATTTCTACTGTTTTTGGTTTTCGGCACAGATTTTCACTACAGTTGGGGATACTCCACTCCCCGACAGAGAGGAGGAGTACTTGTTTATGATAGCAGATCTGCTCATTGCGGTGCTCGTGTTTGCTTCCATTGTAGGAAATGTGGGAAACGTGATTTCAAGTCTAAGGGACAGGGACAATGTCTTCTTTCCAAATCATGAGCTGGTAAGATTGATTTATGTCATTGGAGTAGAGACAGTGGCTCTAGTGCAAACTGTTGTTGTGTTCTTAAGCAAGACACTTCACCCACATTGGCTAGTATGAATGTGATGAGTGAGTGTTTGTTGAAAGGTCTGATCGCTACCCTCGCTACCATCAGTCTATCCCAAGGCAGCTGAAGCTACAATAGAAAGTGTGAATGAATAATGTACTGTAAAGTGCTTTGGGCAGTATACACATCAAGCATATTATTAAAAACACAACACTTATAAAGGATGCAGTAACCTACAGGTATAAGATAAATAATGCTCTTAACATTTATAGCATGATACAATATAATAAAACCCACTTTACATTGCAGTATTCAATATTGCAACTGTAGCTTTAACCATCCTGGGGCTGGATAAGAGAGAAATCACTACATACAAATCAGTCAGCTGTATTTACTTAACAAACTTGTCACATTAATCTTATGGATTTAAGTCCTATAAACTGACGATAATCACATCTTTGAGAATGATAGCACCATTTTCTGAGACTATTTTGAAACCATAATCTTACTTTTGTTCATTTATGCTGGCAGAGAAGACATTGAACTTTGTGAAAAGTTTTTATTTCATGTGGATAGGATAAGTAATTACAGAGATCTAAGCCATAAACCAGGTCAACAAATCTGTTTAACAGTTAAACAGCAAAATTCACCACAGTATTCTGACCTGTCCAGTTTAAACCAGGGACTACAGAATGTTGTGATGTCACGTGAATGCAACCTATGAGACCAATTTTAAGTTCTGTTCCTTGATCTGGTCCTGGAGATATTTGAAAGGTCAAAAATTTGTGGAATATTTATGTACTGGTTAAATTGTAATTTCTATGTAAATTACTCATTCTATTTTTTCCTTGTGTGTTTAGGTGAAGGCGTACCTGCGCAGCCACCACATCAGTAAAGAGCTGAGGCAGAGGATAGACAACTGGTACCAGCACCTGCACATCAACAAGAAGATCATGAGAGAAAACGAGATCCTGCAGCAGCTGCCTCTGCACCTGCGCACAGAGATCGCTGTCAGTGTGCACCTGCCCACCCTGTCGAAAGTCACCATCTTCCAAAACTGTGAGACCAGTCTGCTAGAAGAGCTGGTGCTGAAATTAAACCCACAGGTGACGAGGGGCTGAGAGAGGGGGCTGAACAATTATGTGCAGAGATATCAAAGCCAACATTTGTGATTCATTCATTCTAATCAAGATTCAGTTCAGATTCCACATTTTAAGCATGTCCTGGAGCATTTTAGAGTAGACATGCACGCGTACATGTTTCTAGATCTTTTAAAGGTACACTATGTAACTTTTCTGGTGGAGGGTTCGCCATCTGCTTGTCTCCATGGAGATATTATTGCTTTGCCTTCCAAAGTATATCATTAAATTTATCTCTATCTTTATGGAGACAAGACGGTTGCCATCAGGTCAAGTTACTGGTCAGATCTGTTCACAGTAAGAATATATGCGTTTCACAGTATTTTTATTTATGTATTCATTTTTTTTTATAAATACAAGATAAATAAATGTAATGCCTCCATGGAGACAAGTAGATGACCCTCCAAAGGTTACACTGTCCACATTTAAATCAGTCTGTGGTGAAATATTCGTAGATTTGCCAAGACAAATGAACATTCTTCTTCTCTGTAGTGCCAGTAAATGACTAAAAATACTATCTATTGCTTTAATTCTCCAAAACTAATTCTGCATAATACTTAAAAATGTTTTACAAAAAAGTCTTAATATTTTCAAAGTTAAAATAAAAGCACAAAGTACTGTTTCATAGCTTCCTCTACAGCAGGGGTGTCAAACACATTTTTATCGAGGGCCACATCAGCAAAATAGCTGCTCTCAAAAGGCCAGATGTAAAATAAATCAAACAAATTTCATAACTTGTTAATTAACTGTTTCTGTATTTATTATTTATTCAAGTTACAAATATTCCATATGCTTTTTCCTAGATGTAAAAATATGGCTGTGTAACTGTGTATCTCCTGATAAATTGAGATCTTAAGACCATCATACCTTTTAATTTACCCTGTCGAGGACCACATAAAATGATGTGGAGGGCCACATTTGGCCCCCGGGCCTTCAGTTTGACACATGTGCTCTACAGGCACAAAGTATAAAGAAATCTCCCTTCCTGCATTTAATTAATAACAGTACAAACTGACAATAACATAACATTTTTATATTGGATGAACTCGAACTGTGAAATTAGGTGAAATGTTTAAAATGGTCATTAAACAAAATAACATATGACTAACTTTTCCAGTGTAGCTAATGATCATGACCTATGGTGCTTTTCAATGCTTTTGTCTCAAAGGTGTTCAGTCCTGGAGAGTACGTGTGCAGAAAAGGTGATGTGGGCCATGAGATGTACATCATTAAAGAGGGCAAACTGGCCGTAGTGGCAGACGATGGAGTCACTGAGTTTGCTGTTCTGAGTGAAGGGAACTTCTTTGGAGAAATCAGCATCCTCAATATCAAAGGTCAGGTCATTGTTTACAATGTATAGCAAAAGAGAAACATACCAAAAATGTTATATGACCAATAACCATAATATCTTTCAACACTTCTTTTTTATTTGATTTAATTTAAAGGTCATGTACCCAATTTTTCTCATGTATTCCCATGAGCAAATTTTGTCTTACCCCAACACAGTTATATTGTATAAGCAGCTCTTGAAGTCTGCATCTATTACAAAACGTTTTATTGTCTGAGAATCAGGAAGTTCATATGCTAGTAGTTGTTAGCATTAATTGTCCCATCTTATTTCAGGAAACAAATCTGGAAACCGTCGAACCGCCAACATCCGCAGCATCGGCTACTCTGACCTCTTCAGCCTGTCCAAAGAAGACCTGACAGATGTGCTTTCAGAGTTCCCTGCAGCAAAGCGCCACCTAGAAGAGAAAGGGCGCCAAATCCTCACCAAAATGGGCATGCTGGAGGAGAGTGCTGAAGGAGGGGAGGATGAGAAAGAAAAAGTGGAGACAAGAATCAAGCGATTACAGGAAAACTTGGAAATACTTCAAACTAAATTAGCAAGACTTATGGTTGAATTGGAGTCTAGTAATAGAAAACTGAAAGCAAGAGTTGAGCAGCTAGAATGGGAAGTTGCTACACTGGCAGTCCCAGATGATGCATTGGAAATTGAGGATGAGGAATTAGGACAAGGCAGAGGTGAAGGGGTGGGTGGAGAGATTGAACTACAAAGAGAGGAAGCAGAGGGAGAAGAGGAGATCGATGAAAATGGGAAAAAACAAGCGCAAAATCAAGATGGTGGCAGTGAAGACATGGCCAAAGAAGGGGATGGAGAAAGCACAAAAAGTACCAAAGAAAATGGAGAGGGTGTAGGGGAAGGAGGTAAGGAAGGAAGGAAGGAAGCAAGGAGTCAAGTGGAGGAAGCAGAGGAGAGGAAGGAGCGAGGAGATGCCAGACCGGGACCAGGAGACGGAGCAGAGATAGAGAGCAGGGAGAAGAGTAACACAGGGAATACAGAGGAGGAGAGAGGAGAGGGAGAGATAGAAGGGGAGAAAGAAGAGAGAAAAGAGGAGAAAGAGGAGTGATAGATTTTGAGGGGAGAGGGGAGAAGAGGGAGAACAGTGGTAGAGTTTGAGGGGAGAGGGCAGAGGAGAGAGAGCATTGATAGAGTTTGTTCCTATTACTGACTAAACTGCTTTGTAAATAAATTAGGTATTTTCTTTTACAAAATAAATGTTGCATACTGGAATAAAAAACTGTTGTTGTGTCACTAACCAACACAAACAGCACATTGTGTGAGTACATTGCTGCACTACAGTCTATATAATACATTTTGAGATTCTAATCATAGAGATTAGACTAATATGTTATAACTGAAAATTGTCAACGTTGTAATATTTATACTTGGATGTACAATTCCATGAAAGACCACAAGATGACACCCTCGCTCTATTCATAGCCAAGTAGACCTATAGTTTGACCTATTGTTTGCTTTATATAAGATGCAACTCCAAGATGGAGTATAATGTCTTACGACCTATTTTCTTACGCACCATGTATCAAGTTTGATTTAGTTAAGATCTAGGTGAAAATTAAAATAATAATAATATAAAAAAAAAAATAATAAAAAAAATAAAGAGGTTACCTTTAGTGACGCACAGGTGACGTACTTCCCGGAAGTGCAGTGGGGACACAGGCCCCATCGATTCAACACAACTGCAGAGATAAGCACTTACTAATAATAAAGCCGCGTTTGTATGTCATTTTCATGGATCGGCACCGCTAACACATATGGAGTGTCCAGAGGAAAAGCCGATCATCTACACCATGGAGAACAAACCGATCGTGACATGTGAGTTTGTGCTACATTTCTCCTGACAGCTAGCTCAGTGCATTAGCTTTCCTTTAGCCTTAGCCTGACGATACCGAGCTGAGGGCGCCGCTTCGGTTTCATGTGTCCCGTTCATCTGTGCATGTTAGAGCTGTCTTTTTTAACGTGCTTTCCCTCCTCACTTATGTCTCTATACCGCGGATAACACGGGTGTTAGCCTGTTAGCATCTTAACCACTGAGACTGACAGGCCGTGGACACGTCAAAGCAAGATGCTGCAGTTTGAGGAATGCCCTTAACGTTTCCATAGCTTGTCAATCTTATAATTCACTTTAATTTAAAATCTATTTCCTGATATTATTTTCGACTTGTTTGTAGGTTTTCATTCATAAATCCCGGGACGTCTCTGGAATCTTCCTAAGTGGTTTATTTTAAGACTTGAGGGGCCAGTCCAGTGTCCACTTAGCGCTAGTTCCATTTTTAGTTTCAGTTCACAGGTGCGTGTCTTTGCTGCGCTGTAACTCGCATAAAATGATCTAAATCTCATCTGTCAGGTGTGGCTTACAGCTGCAGGCCATGGCATTTCAGTAATAACAACATAATAATATCACAGAGAATATGTAGACTTGAATAGACAGTTGTTCATGAGAATCTAGTACAGTGATAACAGCACTATGGCTGAAAGATTTGGAAATATATCTAACTGATTTTTCTTACAAGCATTGTGATTATTTTTTTTTTTTTTAAATAATAAGATGTTCAAAGTTTTAAACCCATCCAGAAGAACTAGCAAAAAGACTGACAAACTAATACAAGAATTACATTTCATCTTTGTACAGTTCTAAACTACAGGGTTTGTAATTTTATACAGAGTAAAACAGGAGATTTAGTCATTTGTAGAGGATGAAATGAAAAATGTCAACTTTTGCGATTTGCTAATTGCATCCCTTCAAATTGCAATTTCTACAGATCTTTTGATTGATCTTGCAGCCCTACATAGCACTGTTGTCAAAGCCAATAAAGGGAAACCATGCATAGTTTTCTTGTTAGCTGAACCATGTAATGTCTAATCAAGTACAGTATTGTTAGTATAGTATAGCCTGCATACCACAACCACAATTGGGTGACCATCTAAAATAGCTGAAGTAGAGTTGAAGAGTTGTAGTTGAAGGCGGTGGCACATGCAAGGACTGATTTCTGACCTTCTAAGCTCATCCTATAATATCTGTATAACACCTTATGTTTGTCAGTTGTTGAGTAAACTTAATGGATATCATGCAGATGAAGGGAGGGAAAGTGCGTGATGTTAAGGTTTTGCCAGTCAACTTTTAAAGGTGTTCAAAGTCTGGCTTAAAATTACTTCTGTTATAAGTGGATTCCATTCTAGGACAGAACATCCTACGATCAACTTGTTCCTATGAGCGGCATATGAACTTCCTAAGAACAACGCACAGAGGCATAACTCATAAACCCATTAATTTTCTATATTTTTTAGCCTTCGGTCCACAGATTCGCAGATTTTTTTTTTATGTCATAAGCTTCAGATTTTTAAACATAGGAAATCTTCGAGATGTGTGAAAAGCTACATATTCTTATAACCCATCAGCTGAGGTTTGGGTTTGGAGGAAAGTAAACTCTACTGTTTTGCCATTAAGTTGGCCTTTAAGCTCTGACTATAGGCCGCTCTATCGAGAGCTTTCGGGGACCAAGCAACCAATGTGTGTTAAATCATTGGATAGGTTACATTTGTGCAACAGCAGCTGGATAATCTGTCATCATTCGAGCGCTTAGTTTTGGGCACAGATGTGTAATGTAGGTCAAGTGTATGAAGTTCTCGTGACAGCTGTGTGTCATCAAGATGTCCCCTGTTTTCTCATTTATTTCAATTTTCTCTTGTCGTTCTGTTTTGTTTGGTCCATGTAGCCACTGAAAACTCTGCTAAATCCCATTCATGCAGAAGCCTGATCTGTAAAAAGTGCACTAAACAGAATACATTCCGCAAAATATGTCAAAAGCTGTAAGATCTTGATTACAACTTGACAGCGCTTGAAGTTGTACACAAAGCGAACATACAGCAGCCGTGCCATAAAACGCACCAGTAGGACTGATGTAAAGATGCATTAGAAAATTAGAAAACCTGGACAGCGCACTTGAGATCAATGTAACGGCTTTGATTTTTCCAGAACGTGTTAACTTGTTATTGAGAATATAAAGGCAGCTGTGTAAACATCTTAAGAAGGAACACTTCCCTCCTCCATAACGTCTACATTTTCCAGAGTTTGTACGAACCTGGGAGATTTGTACGAGTGAATCATTCATACGATTCATTGTGCCCTAGGCTTAAAGTGCTGTGCATGACAACCAAAAGAGGAACAATTGGCCACTCTAATCACAATAAACAATAATATTCAAATACTATATGCCAATCACACAATAACCCAAAAGCATGCTATACCCCATAAACCCATTTTTAAATGTTCAAAATCTGTGAAGCATGAGCTGAAGTAAAAACAAATAGTCAATTGAAACGCGTAAGTACCTATAATAATGTAATAGATGTTACTGATCGGTACCTCTTCAGCTCATTACAATTTAGAGGCCTAATACTTTAATTGAGATGTAAATTGTGGCCTCCCTAAGTCTGTACTTTCCAAATAGTTCTAATTACTGTAAATTTTGGACTATCGAGTGCATCTGAATATAGGCAGCCCCAGCTAAAATTTAAAAGAAGATACATTTTGTACATATATAGGCTGCACTCACATATAAGCCACGTTACAAATATGTTGTAACTGTGACTGAAAATCGACAGTACAGCATCAACATGGGATGAACATACCTGCAGGTTTAGAGAATAAAACAGCACCAACACGGGCCATCTGCTTTTATTTCCTCTGAAAGCTTTTGTCGTGTTTTTACATTGACTAAGTTCTTCCCACTGATGCCTCCAACATCTCCATCGATTCATTGATGCCAAACTTACGTGCAGTGGCTCCATTTCCTTCTTTGATGCCAGATCGATTGCTTTTAACTTAAAAGCTGCTTCATAGGCATTTCTTTGTATTTTTCATGATGAGGGTGTTTGCATGATGCACAAAATGACAGTTAAAAATCAAAACTTGTGTATTCTTGAGCGCATAATATTTCCCCATGTCTGTCTCCCTTTTGTGTTTACTGGTAGAGTGCCCCCTAGTGGCCGTTAGCCAGTAAAAATCTGTAAATTAGCGGCGACGTTGTATAGGCCACAGGGTTCAAAGTGTGGGAAAACAGTAGCGGTTTATAGTCTGAACTACTGTACAGTACTACAGCTAACATCATAGTTTGAATCTTTCACAGGCTATTGGTGGGTTATAGATGACATCGCAACAACTTAGTATTAGATACAGATGGATGGCAAATAAAATGAATATTGTTAGAATGCTAATTTTTGTTGTACTGAAAACCACTAATCATTACATTGGTCTATTTTATCTACAGTTGAAACCAGAAATTTACATACACTATAAAAAGACACAAACATTTTTTTTCCTCACTGTCTGACATGAACATGACATGACATGATTTTTAAAGACAATTTTGCATTACTTTGTTTAAAGTCAGAAGTTTACATAGAGTAATTACTACGCCTTAAAACAGTTTGGGAGCACCCAGATGATGATGTCATGTCTTTGGAAGCTTCAGATACTTCTGATAGGTTTATTGACAATATTAAGCTAATTAGAGACACACCTGTAGATGTATTTTAAGGCACACCTGAAACATACTGCTTCTTTCTGTAACATCATGAGAAAGTCAAGCCAAGATATCAGGAACAGAACTGTGGACTTGCACAAGTCTGGTTCATCCTTGGGTGCAATTTCCAGGTGCCTGAAGGTACCATGATCATCTCTTCAAACAATTATATGTAAGTATAAACATCATGAGAATGTCCAGCCATCATATCACTCAGGAAGAAGATGAGTTGTATGTCCCAGAGATGAATGTGCTTTGGTCCAAAATGTGCATGTATTAAATCAAGAACAAAAGAAAAAGACCCTGTGAAGATGATGACTGAAGCTGGTAATAGTTTGTCATTATCTACAGTGAAACGAGGACTGCACCGACATGGGCTGAAAGGCCACTCTGCCAGGAAGAAGCCATTACTCTAAAAGAAACATTTAAAAAAATCCAGATTACAGTGTGTAAATGCACACAGGGGCAAAGACCTTAATTTTGGAGACATGTCCTCTGGTCTGACAGAAAAAAAAAATTGAACAGTTTGGCCATAATGAGCATCGTTGCGTTTGGAGAACGAAAAAGGGGGAAGCTTGCAAGCCTGAGAACACCATCCCAAGTGTGAAATACAGGGGTGTCAGCATCATATTGTGGGGCTGTTTTGCTGCAGGAGGGACTGGTTCACATCATAAAATGGACCAAAATTCCTGCCAACTATTGTGAGCAGCTTGTGGAAGGATATCCAAAATGTTTCATACAGTTTAAAGGCAATGTTAACAAATACTAATGAAATCTATGTAAACTTCTAACTTACTACTAATGAAAAAATGCACAACACAAATCCTCTTATTATTCTGGCATTTAGCAAATAGAAAAAAGTTCATGTCAGACAGTGAGAAAAAAGTGTATCTGTGCAGGGTTCTAGACTAACAATTTGAGTTGGGTTCATCGGTGCGCCTAGGATTTTCATTTGGGTTCACCAAAACCCACCACTTATTTAAGCCATCGTGATATATTGTTCTTAAATTGCCTCAACAATAAGGGCTAAATAAATAGCTTTTACGTGGATATATAATTCATACTTGATATATCACACTTATTAAAGAAAAAACAAAAAACAAATAATTTTACCAATAAGTTTAGTTTTTGAAGCAAGTATTTTTTTCATAGTTTTTTATTAGTCAGAGTGAGAGGTCTGTGCTTTTAAGGATCTTTAGATTCGTTACAGTACGTGCAGAGTGAGCCCTCAATTTCTATAGGTGATCTTTGAAGTTTTTTGCCATTTAACTGCATTTTCTTTTTCATTTTGTGTGACAGTAGCCCTGCTTGAGTAACTAAACACAGTGTGGGGGGTCTGCAGGTTTGATGATGCTGTTTAAATGCAAATACTGGAAGAAAAAATGGAAGAAAAAAGCCAAACTTATGACCTCTGTGGTGCATTCAGCTCTGTGCACCAGAGTGTGACCTGAGTGCATGGGCCTCAGCTCGTCGGCTGTAGCGGTCTGGTCGGAGAGGGCAGAGCGAGTGAATTAATGCTTTTTCTTTTAGTTGTCAATTCAATCAAAATTAAATTGAGTGTATTCTATACTATCTAATCTACATTTATAATGAGCAGAAGGGACACAGGAGAGGGCATGTGATGAGGATGTGTCAGGTGCGTTGGTGCGATCAAATTGGTCTCGCTCTGGAGCCCTGGTGTATCATGGTTGAGTGCTAATTGCTCTTTCGTCTTTGAGGTTGTGTCTTGTGATGTTGCTGAGAAAGTTGGTGCTACGTTTTAATTGTCGTTTTGCTAGGTAATAATTATAGAGCAGTGAAAACATTAAATAAATGCTTCCTCTTGCAGGCCAAGTATCATTGCACACAAAAAAGCTAAATTTTATATAAGAATCACTGCATTTCCTAAATAGTAGGCCTGTAGTTGATTAAAGAAATTCTTGGTGGACCAAAAACGTCCTGCTGTTCAATTAGTCTTCTGAAAAGTGTCCGTGGCAAAATCTCTCAAAGCTGTTTTGTATCTGACCCAAACTTGACTCACAAGACTACACTACACCTACGTGGAAGTTCATGCAAAAACAAATATTTATACAGAAACAAAGTACTAGGAAACAATGTATTTATATAAAGACAAATTACACTTTTGAATCAGGAGTTTAATCTGCCTTTTTTATATAAATACCAAAAAAATGAAATATTCAGCCAAAGCACTCATTTCTGCTATTTCCCCATATACATCCTTATAATCTAAATAAAATGACTAATTGCCCAATACTATACAATGTGATCTGGCATGTGTTTAAAGGTACAATATGAAACCTTGATGTTGGAGGGTCTGGCACCTGCTTGTCTCCATGTAGATGTCAATACTTTGCCTGGAATCTTCTAAAGTAGCTATAAATGCAACATACTAAATGTATCTTGCATTTATACAATTACAAGTGTTTCGCCGAGGCTACACGTCGACCGGGGCGCAACCGTTGGATTGGGACACGGCATATAAGTGGGCTCGCCTCTCCACAGATCTGACCTGTTACTTGGTCTGGTGGCATGCTCATGGATAGGAAAAATACATTGGTGCTTATTTAACATATTGAGGATTAAAAGGATATATAGCTAATCAAAACAACTAACATTAGCGCATATAGTCATTGTCCCATTTCAGATGTGTTAGAATATCAACCAAAACCATATACATCATATTTGAAGACTTATTGGCGTTTAACTTGCTCTAAAACTAATTTGTGGAGGTTCTTTTTTTGACCTATATCTCAAAGGGCCTGTCCTACCTCCACTACATGAACACACTGTTGACTTAAGAGTGCTACAACCAGACAATGTTTGACTTTGAGCAATAACAAACTGTACTGCAAATATTTTTAACTGATAGATTTAATAAAAGTCTTACTTGTGCTCAGGGACGGGACAATAAACAATGATGTCGTTTATCGTGATGAAAAAGGTACACAATACTAGACCTGTCATAACAAATTTTGAAGCATTACATATCGCTACAGAGAATACTGCGATAAACGGTAACACTGAAATTACTTTATGCCACTGTTTAAGATTGAAATCATGCAAGAAAATCCCAGTAAACCATTTTTAAATAGACTGTTTCATTAAAAGACATGAGCTGCAACAAATAAATAGCAGAATGTACCAATAATTAGCCATAAAAGAGACTTACTCACCGCTCCACAGCTGAAATATTATTGTATTATAACAAAAATACTCCCCAGTTTTGTGAAGAAAACAAAGTACTAAAAATTGAGGTCTAATATAT